>NW_024751309.1:0-22688 GCF_018991925.1 Homarus americanus
TCTCCCCTGACCCCCTCCGGGTACACCTCCATTCCCAGGTACACCTCCGACATTCAGGTACGCTATCACCTCCAGGTTACACCTCGGCAGTCTGATTACCTCCTGACACTCCCAGGTGCACCTCTACTGACCTCCCAGGTGCCACCTGGCACTCCCAGGTGCACCTCTGACCTCCCAGGTACATCTTTGGCCTCCCAGGTGCTCACTGACACTCCCAGGTACACCTCCGACAATCCAGGTTTTCTGACACTCCCAGGTACACCTCCTGGCCTCCCAGGTACACCTCTGACAATCCAGGTACACCTCTGATACTCCCAGGTACACAGCTGACACTCCCAGGTACTCACTGACACATTCCCTGGTACACCTCTGACACTCTCCCAGGTACCGCGCTGACACTGCCAGGTCCACCTCAGGCACTCCCCCTCCGACACTCCAAGGTGCACTTCTCACACCCCAGGTGCACCTCCGACACCCCAGGTACACCTCTGGCCTCCCAGGTACACCTCTGACCTCCAAGGTGCACCTCTGACACTCCCAAGTTTACCCCTCTCCCTCCAAGTACTCCACTGACATTCCCTGGTACACTTCTGACCTCCCAGGTACATGTCCGACACTCTGAATACACCTCTGACACTCCCAGGTGCATCTCGGCCACTCCCAGGTACACCTCTGACACCAGGTACACCTCTGACAATCCCTGGTACACTTCTGACACTCCCAGGTACACGTCCGGCACTCCCAGATACACACTCTGGCCTCCCTAAGTGCATCTTTGAGCGCCCAGGTACACCTCGAACACTGCCAGGTACGAAGCTCTGACAATCCCAGGTACTCCTGTGACACTCCCAGGTACCTCCGGCCTCCCAGGTGCCTCTGACACCCCCAGGTACACCTCCGATGATCCCAGGTACACCTCTGATGCTCAGGTGCACCTTTGGGACTCCCAGGTACTTCACTGACCTCCTGGTGCTCCTCTGACCTCCCTTGCTCCACTGAGCGTTCCCTGGTGCACTTCTGACACACCCAGGTGCATCTCTGATGCTCCCAGGTGCACCTCTGACCTGCCAGGTGCAGCTCTGACAATCCTGGGTACTCCTGTGACACTCCCAGGTACACCTCCGACACTCCCAGGTGCACACTCCTGACGCTCCCAGGTGCACCTCCGATATTCCCAGGTAACCCTCCGATATTCCCTAGGTACAACTCCGATGCTCCCAGGTACTGCAGCACAGAGACTCCCAGGTACTTCACTGGCCACCTGGTACATACCCCTGACATTCCCAGGTACACCTTTGACTCTCCCAGGTACACCTCTGGTACTTACAGGTACACCTCTGACACTCCCAGGTCACTCCGACACTCCCAGGTACAACTCCGACACTCCCGGTAAACCTCGATACTCTAGGTACATCTCTGTCTCTTGGGTAACACCTGTGACCTCCATGGTACCTCTGACACTCCCCAGGTACACCTCCGGAGCACTCCTGGTTCTCCTGACACTCCCCAGGTACACCTCCGACATTCAGGTACACTTCTCACACTTCAGGTACACCTCCGGCCCACTCCCCGGTACACCTCTGACACTCCCAGGTGCACCTCTGACCTCCAAGGTACACCTCCGACACTCCAGGTACACCTCTGACCTCCCAGGTACACCTCTGACCTCCCAGGTACACCTCTGACACTCCCAGGTACACCTCTGGCCTCCCAGGTGCATCTTGGCCTCCCAGGTACTCCACTGACACTCCCAGGTGCACCTCCCTAAACTCCCAGGTACACCTCTGACCTCCTAGGTACACCTCTGACACTCCCAGATTACACCTCCTGACCTCCAAGGTACCTCTGAGTATACAGTACACTGGCCTCCCAGGTACTCCACATACATTCCCTGGTACACCTCTGACACTCCCAGGTACACCGCTGACACTGCACCAGGTCCACCTCCGACACTCCCAAGTGCACCACCGACACTCCCAGATGCCCACTTCTGACCTCCCTGGTACACACCTCTGACACTCCCAGGTACACCTCTGACCTCCTGGTACACCTCTGACACTCCCAGGTGCACTTCAGACACTCCCTGGTTTTTACTTCTCACACTCCCAGGTACACCTCTGACATTCAGGTACACCTCTGGCCTCCCAGGTGCACCTCCTGACCTCCCAGGTACCTCTGACTCCCAGGTACACTTCCAGACCTCCCTGGTACCTTCTCACTCCCAGGTACACCTCTGACAGTCCCAGGTTGCACCTCTGACACTCCCAGGTGCACCTCCTGGCCTCCCAGGTACCTCTGACACTCAGGGACACTTCCAGACACTCCCTGGTTCTCCCCTGACCTCCCAGGTACACCTCCCGACATTCCCAGGTACCTTCTCACACTCCCAGGTACACCTCTGACAGTCCAAGGTGCACCTCCTGACACTCCCAGGTGCACCTCTGAGCACTCCCAGGTACACCTCTGACACTCCCAGGTGCCTCCTGACACTCCAAAGGTGCATCTCTGACACTCCCAGGTACTCCACTGACACTCCCAGGCACACCTCCGACAATCCCAGGTACCTCCTGACACTCCCAGGTACACCTCTGACACTCCCAAATTACACCTCCTGACACTCCAGGTGCACCTCCCTGACTCCCAGGTACACCTTTGACACTCCCAGGTACTCCACTGACATTTCCCTGGTACACCTCCTGACCTCCCAGGTGCCTGGCAGCTTACACTGCCAGGTCCACCTCCGACGCTCCCAAGTACACCTCCGACACTCCCAGATTTTCCTTCTCACACCCCCAGGTACACCTCCGACACTCCAGGTACACATCTGACCTCCCAGGTACACACTGACACACCAAGGTACACCTCCTGGCCTCCCAGGTACACCTCTCACACTCCCAAGTACTCCCACTGACATTCCCTGGTACCTTCTGACCTCCCAGGTATGTCCGACACCTCTAGATACACCTCCTGACACTCCCATGTACATCTCTGACACTCAGGTACACATCTGACACTGCCAGGTACACCTCTGACAATCCCAGGCCACTCCTGTGACCTCCCAGGTACCTCCGACACTCCCGGTGCCTTCTGCCGGGTACCTCTGACACTCCCAAGTACTCCACTGACATTCCCTGGTACACTTCTGACACTCACAGGTGATCCGACACTCCCAGATGCACCCCTCTGACACTCCTAGGTACATCTTTGACACTCCCAGGTACACCTCGAACACTGCCAGGTACAACTCTGACAATCCAGGTACTCATGTAACACTCCCAGGTACACCTCCGACACTCCCAGGTACACCTCTGACACCCCCAGGTACACCTCCGATAATCCCAGGTGCACCTCTCCTGATACTCCCAGGTACATTTGAGACTCCCAGGTACTTCACTGACACTCCTGGGTACTCCTCTGACACTCCCTGGTTCACCTCTGAGACTCCCAGGTACACCTCTGACTCTCCCTGGTACACCTCCGATATTCCCAGGTACACCTCCGATATTCCAGGTACATCTCCGATACTCCCAGGTACACACCTTTGGAACTCCCAGGTACTTCACTGACCTTGCTCCCTGGTATGCCCCTGACAGTCCCATGTACACCTCTAACTCTCAGGCCCCCATGTACAACTCCAGCACTCCCAGGTAAACCTCCGATACTCCAAGGTACACCTCTGACCTCCCAGGTACACTCTGACCTCCCTGGTACACCTCTGACACTCCAGGTACACCTCAGACCTCCCTGGTACACCTCTGACACTCCCAGGTACACCTCTTTCCTCCTAGTTATCCCCTGACCTCCCAGGTACACCTCAGACCTCCCAGGTACACCTTCGACACTCCAGGTACACCTCTGACCTCCCAGGTACACCTCTGACACTCCCAGGTACACCTCTGACCTCCCAGGTACACCTCTGATACTCCCAGGTACACCTTTGACACTCCCAGGTACTCACTGACATTCCCTGGTACACCTCTGACACTCCCAGGTACCCCGCTGACACTGCCAGGTCCACCCTCCGACACTCCCAAGTACCTCTGACACTCCCAGGTGCACTTCTCACACCCCAGGTACACCTCCGACACTCCCAGGTGCACCTCCTGACACTCCCAGGTACACCTCTGACACCCAGGTACACCTCTGACACTCCCAGGTACCTCTCACTCCCAAGTGCTCCACTGACATTCCCTGGTACACTTCTGACCTCCCAGGTACATGTCCGACACTCCAGATACACCTCTGACACTCCAGGTACATCTCTGACCTCCCAGGTACACCTCTGACACTGCCAGGTACACCTCTGACAATCCAGGTACTCCTGTGACCTCCCAGGTACACCTCGACACTCCAGGTACACTTCTGCAGGTACACCTCTGACACTCCCAAGTACTCACTGACATTCCCTGGTACACTTCTGACACTCACAGGACACGTCCGACCTCCCAGATACACCTCTGACACTCCTCCCAGGTCTGCCTCCATTACACCCAGGTACAACTCCGGCTTGCTCCCAGGTAACGTCCGTGCTCCCTAGGTACACCTCTGGCCTCCCAGGCCACACCTCTGACCCTCCCTAGGTATTCTCTGACACTCCCTAGTACCTCTGACACTCCCAGGTACACCTCCTGACACTCCCTGGTACACCTCTCCCCAGCCTCCCCAGGTACGCCTCTTTCCTCCTGGTTTTTCCCCAGGCTTGCTCCCAGGTACACCTCCAGACACTCCCAGGGTACTCAGACACTCCCAGGTACACCTCTGACACTTGGAGTTCACCTCCAGACCTTCTGGGTACCTCTCCTCACTCTCAGGTACCCTCTCCTCCCAGGATCTCCTGTGACCTCCTAGTGATTCTCCTGACACTCCCAAGTACACCTCCTGACACTCCCAGGTACACCTCCGACCTCCTGAGTAAACCTCCGATACTCTAAAAGTACACCTCCTGACACTCCCATGTACACCTCTGGGAAACTCTAGGTATTCCTCTGACACTCCTGGTACACCTCTGACACTCCCAGGTACACCTGAGAGACCTCCCCTGCACCTCTGACACTCCCAGGCCACACCTCCGGCCTCCCAGGTAAACCTCCGTGCTCCCTAAGTACACCTCTGACACTCTGGGTACACCTCTGACACTACCAGGTATTCTCTGGCCTCCCAGGTGCACCTCAGACTGCTCCCAGGTACACCGTGACACTCCCAGGTACCTCTGACACTCCCAAGTACACCTGACCTCCCAGGTGCCTCTCACACTCCCAGGTGCTCTTGTGAGCACTCCTGGTCCTTCATCTGGCTTACCCCAGGTACACCTCAGACTTGCTCAGGTACCTCTGACTTGCTCCCAGGCCATCTCAGAACACTCCCTAGGTACACCTCTCCCTCCCAGTACCCACCTCTGGCTTGCTCCCCGTGTTCACAACATACCCTGGTACACCTCTGACACTCCCAGGTACACGTCCAACACTCCCAAATACCTCTGGCCTCCCTGGTACATCTCTACAACACTCCCAGGTACACCTCTGTTTCACCAGAGTACACCTCTGGCTTACTCCCAGGCCACACCTCTTTTCACTCCTGGTTTTCCCTGGCTTTCAGGTACACCTCAGGCTTGCTCCAAGGTGCTCTCTACAGCACTCTGCGTGCACCTCCTGACCCTTTCCAGAGCACCTCCCAGCACTCCCAGGTACCTCAGGCACTCCCAGGTGCACCTCTTTCCTCCCCTGGTTTTCCTGGCCTCCCAGGTACACCTCAGACACACTGGGAGTGCTCCTCCGACACTTGCAGGAGTGCACCTCCTGACACTCCCAGGCACACCTCTGGCCTCCCAGGTACTACTGACAATCCCAAAGGCCCACCTCCTGACCTCCCAGGTACACCTCTCCACACACTCCCGTGCTCACTGTGACACTCCCAGGTACACCGCCCCAGCACTCCCAGGTACACCTCTGACTCTCCCAAGTACACCATGACACTCCCGGTACACCTCCGGCCTCCCAGGTAAACCTCCGATACTCCTAAGTACACCTCCCAGCCACTCCCAGGTACCTCTGGCCTCCTAGGTATTCCTCTGACCTCCTGTTGCACCTCTCTGACACTCCAGGCCCACCTCCGACACTCTCAGGTACCTCGCCTCCCACATGTCCTCCACTGACGCTCCCTGGTACCTGACCTCCCAGAGTACCTCTGACACTCCTCAGGTGCACCTCTCTGACACTCCAGGTACCTCAGACGCTCCCAGGTACACCACAGATACTCCCAGGTACCTGGCTTGCTCCAGGTACACCTCCGACACTCTGAGTACACCTCCCGACTTGCTCTCAGGAACACCTCTGACACTCCCATTACTCCTGACACTCCCTGGTTACCCCAACCTCCCAAGTACACCTTTGACACTCCCAGGTACACCTCTGTCATTCCAGGTACACCTCTGACACTCCGAGGTACACCTCTGACGTTCCCAGGTGCCCTCTGGCCTCCCATGTGCTCACTGACACTCCTGGCACACCCCTGACACTCCCAGGTACACCCCTGACGCTCCCAGGTACACCTCTGACGCTCCCAGGTACTGCTGAACACTCCCCAGGTACACCGCAGATACTCCCAGGTACACCCAGACTGCTCCCAGGTACACCTCTGACACTCCCAGGTACACCTCTGACACTCTGGTGCCTCTGACACTCCTCAGGTACCTCTGACATTCCCAGGTACCTCCCAACCTCCCCAGGCCACACCTCTGACGCTCCCATGTACCTCCGATACTCCCAGACCACTCCCCAACCTCCCAGGTCTGCCTCCCGACACACCCAGGTACAACTCCCGGCCTCCCAGGTAAACCTCCGATACTCCTGGTCACCTCTGGCTTGCCTCCCAGGTACACCTCTGACCCTCCTAGGTATTACTCTGACACTCCCAGGCCCACCTCTGACACTCCGAGGTACACCTCCGACCTTCACTCCCCTGGTACACCTCTGACCTCCCAGGTACCTCTTTACCTCCCTGGTTCTCTGAACCTTGCTCCCAAGTACACCTCCAGACACTCCCAGGGCGCCTCCAGACACTCCCAGGTACCTCTCGCTCCCAGGTTCACCTCTGAACACTCCTAGGTACCCTCTCCCACACTCAGGTACCCCTCTCACACTCCCAGGTTCTCTGTGACACTCCTAGTAATTCTCTGTGCTCCCCGGGTACAGCTCCAGACACTCCCAGAGTACACCTCAGACTTGCTCCCGGGTACAGCTCAGGCACTCCCAGGTACACCTCAGACACTCCCAGGTACACCCTGACATTCCCAGGGACACCTCTGACACTCCCAGGTACGCTGACACCTGCCAGGTACACCTCTGACACTCCATGTACACCTCCGACACTCCCAGGTACACCTCTGACCTCCCAGGTGCTCCACTGACACTCCTGGTACACCTGGCCTCCAGGTACCCTCTGACACTCCAAGGTACACCTCTGACACTGAGTACCTCCGACACTCCCAGGTACCTCTGGCCTCCCAGGTATCCTGACATTCCCAGGTACACCTCTGACTGCTCCCACCTCTGACACTCCCAGGTACACCTCCCAGCCTCCCAGGTACACCTTTGACCTCCCTTGGTACTCCTCTGTTGCTCCCTGATACACCTATACCACTCCCAGGTACACCACTGACCTCCCAGGTACATGACTTTCCTAGGTACACCTCCATTGCTCCAGGAACACCTCCGACACTCCCAGGTACACCTCCGACACTGCCAGGTACCTTCTTACACTCCCAGGTACACCTCCAGCACTCCCAGGTACCTCTGACCTCCCAGGTACACCTCCTACACTCTCAGGTTTGTCACCTCTGACCTCCCATGTGCTCCACTGACACTCCCTGGTACACCCCTGCCTCCCAAGTACCTCTGACACTCCCAGGTGCACCTCTGTTCCAGGTACACCTCAGACCTCCCAGGTACACCGCAGTACACCCAGGTACACCCAGACACTCCCAGGTACACCTCCGACTCCCCAGGTACACCTCCCAGCACTCTCTGGTACACCTCTGACCTCCCAGGTACACCTCCTGACACTCCCAGGTACACCTCCCGACCTCTCAGGTACACCTCCTGACACTCCCATGTGCTCCCCCGGCCTCCTGAGTACATGACACTCTCAAGTACACCTCTGACACTCTCAGGTACCTCCTGGCCTCCCAGGTACCTCAGACACTCCCAGGTACACCAATACTCCCAGGTACACCCCAGACACTCCAGGTACACCTCCGGCCTCCCAGGTACACACCTCCGACACGGTCCAGGTACACCTCTGACCTCCCATGTGCTCCTGGCCTCCTGGTACACCCCTGACACTCCCGTGCACCTCTGGCCTCCCAGGTGCCTCTCTAACATTCAAGGTGCCTCTGACCTCCCAGGTTATGTCTCTGGTTCCAGGTTGCACCTCTGACACTCCCATGTGCTCCACTGACACTCCCTGGCACACCTGGCCTCCCAGGTACCTCTGACTCCCAGGTACACCTCTGGCCTCCCAGGTACACCTCAAGCTTGCTCCCAGGTACCATGAATACTCCCAGGTACACCTCTGTCCCAGGTACACCTCTGACACTCCAAGGTACCTCTGACACTCGCAAGTACACCTCCGGCTTCTCCCAGGTACACCTCCCAGCACTCCCAGGTACACATCCCCAGCCTCCCATTTTCCCCAGCACTCCCAGAGAGACACCTCTGATGCTCCCAGGTACACCTCTGACACTCCCAGGTACACCTTTGACACTCCCTGAGTACTCTCTGTCCTCCCTGATACACCTATACCACTCCCAGGTACACCGCCCCAGCACTTCAGGTACCTCACTGAGCACTGCCAGGTACCTCAGACACTCCCAGGTGCCTCTGGCATTCCCAGGTACACCTCTTGGCTTGCTCCCAAGGTACCTCTGACACTCCCATGCTGCACCTCCGTGCTCCCAGATACACCTCTGAGTCTCCCAGGTCTGCCTCCGGCTCCCAGGTACATCTCCGGCTCTCCCAGGTAAGCCTCCCGTGCTCCCTAGGTACCTCTCCTCCCAGGTACACCTCGGCCCTCCTAGGCTCTGCACTCCCTAGTACACCTCCGAACCTCCCAGGTACACCTCCGACACTCCCTGGTACACCTCTGCCTCCCAGGTACACCTCTTTCACTCCTGGTTCTCCCAGGCCTCCCAGGTTCCTCAGACCTCCCAGAACACCTCAGACACTCCCAGGTACCTCTCAGCACTCCCAGGTTCACCTCAGGCACTCTGGTACACCTCTCTCACACTCTCAGGTACACCTCTCCCTCCCAGGTTTCTCCTGTGATACTCCTAGTAATTCTCTGACCTCCCGGGTACAGCTCAGACACTCCCAGGTGCACCTCAGACAATCCAGGTACACCTCTGAGACATTCCAGGCACCTCTGACACTCCCAGGTACACCGCTGACACTGCCAGGTACACCTCTGACACTCCATGTACACCTCCCGCTCCCAGTGCCTTTCATGCTCCCAGGTACACCGCTTAGCACTCCCAGGTAGCCATCTGACGCTCCCAGGACACCTCTGACACTCCCAGGTACACCTCCGACACTCCCAGGTAAACCTCCCGTCTCCTAGTACACCTCTGACACTCCCATGTACACCTCTGACACTCTAGGTATTCCTCTGACACTCCCTGGTACCCTCTGACTACTCCCAGGTACACCTCAGACACTCCCTTTTACACCTCTACAGCCTCCCAGGTACACCTCCGACACTCCCAGAAACCTCCGGTGCTCCTAAGTACACCTCTGACACTCCAGGTACACCTCTGGCTCTCCTAGGTATTCCTCTGACCTCCCAGGGACACCTCAGACACTCCCAGGTACACCTTTGACACTCCCAGGTACACCCTGACCTCCCAGGTACACCTCTGACACTCCCAGGTGCACCTCTCCCACCTCCCAGGTGCTCCTGTGACTCTCCTGGTGCTTCTCTGACACCCCAGGTACACCTCCAAGCCTCCCAGGCCTCTGGCCTCCAGGTACATCTCAGGCTCTCCCAGAACACCTCTCCCACTCCCAGGTTCACCTCTGCCTCCCAAGTATTCACCCCACATGCCTGGTACACCTCTGACACTCCCAGGTACACGTCCCTTGCTCCCAGATACACCTCTCTGGCCTCCTGGTACATCTTTGACTTTCCAGGTACACACTCTGCCCTGCCAGGTACCTCTGACACTCCCAGGTACACCTCTTTCACTCCCTGGTTTCCCTAAAACTCCAGGTACACCTGGGCTGCTCCAAGGTGCTCCTCCTGGCACTCACAAGTGCACCTCTGACTCAGGCACACCTCTGACACTCCCAGGTACACCTCTGGCCTCCCAGGTAGCCTCTTTCACTCCTGGTTTCAGCCTCCCAGGTGCACCTCAGACACTCCCAGGTACTCCTCTGACACTCGCAAGTGCACCTCCTGACTACTCCCAGGACACCTCCATTTCCCAGGTACCTCGCTTGCCAGGTACACTTCTTACCTCCCAGGTACACCTCTGGCCTCCCAGGTACACCTCTGACCTCCCAGGTACACCTCCGGACACTCTCAGGTACCTCTCAGCACTCCCATGTGCTCCCTGACACTCCCTGGTCACCCCAGCACTCCCAAGTACACCTCCCAGCACTCCCAGGTGCACCTCTGACCTCCCAGGTACACCTCAGACACTCCCAGGTACACCACCAAGCTTGCCCAGGTACACCCCAGACACTCCCAGGTACACCTACACTCTCCCAGGTACACCTCTGACACTCTCTGGTACCTCTGACCTCCCAGGTACCTCCCCAGCCTCCCAGGTACACCTCTGGCCTCTCAGGTACCTCCGACACTCTCCAGGTACACCCCTCTGACACTCCCATGTGCTCCTTGCTCCCTGGTACACCCCTGACTGCTCCCAACTACACCTCTGACACTCCCGGGTACACCTCTAACATTCCAGGTACACCTCTGACACTCCCAGGTATGTCTCTGACACTCCCAGTACACCTCCCAACTGCTCCTGTACCCTCTGGCCTCCCTGGTACACAACACTCCCAGGTACCTCTGTACTCCCAGGTACACCTGCTACTCCCAGGTACATCAAACCTCCCAGGTACTGCTCCCAGGTACCTCTGCCTCCCAGGTACACCTCTGACACTCAAGGTACACCTCCCCTGCTCTCATAGTACCTCCGCTTCTGCTCCCAGTACACCTCTGACACTCCTGGTGCACATCTGGCCTCCCAGGTACACCTCCTGACACTCCCAGGTACACCTCTGACACTCCTAGGTACACCTCTGACACTCCCAGGTACATTTGACATTCCTAGGTACTCCTCTGTCCTCCTGATACACCTATACCACTCCCAGGTACACCTCAGACACTCCCAGGTACACCTCTGACATTCCCAGGTGCACCTCTGGCCTCCCAAGGTACACGACCTCCCATGTGCACCTCCGACACTCCCAGATACACCTCTGACTCTCCCAGGTCTGCCTCCATTTAGGTACAACTCCGGCCTCCCAGGTAACCTCCGTCTCCTAGGTACACCCCTCACCTCCCAGGTACACCTCCCAGCCCTCCCTAGGTATTCCTCTGGCCTCCTAAGTACACCTCCCGGCCTCCTGGTACACCTCTGACACTCCCGTACACCTCTTTCCTCCTGAGTTCTCCCCAGGCCTCCCAGGTTACACCTCCAGACATTCCCAGGCACACCTCAGGCCTCCCAGGTACACCTCTGGCCTCCCAGGTTCACCTCAGACATTCCTAGGTACACCTCTCACTCTCAGGTACACCTCTCACACTCCCAGAGATCTCCTGTGACACTCCTAGTAATTCTTTGAGCACTCCCGGGTGCAGCTCGACACTGCCAGTAGTACACCTCTGACACTCCATGTACACCTCCGACACTCCCAGGTAAACCTCTGACACTCCCAGGTACACCGCCAGCACTCCCAGGTATCATCCCCAGCTCCCAAGTACCTCTGCACTCCCAGGTACACCTCCGGCCTCCCAGTACCTCCCGTCCTCCTAAACCTCTACCTCCCATGTACCTCTCCCTCTGGGTTTTCCTCTGTCCTCCCTGGTACTCCACCTCCCAGTTCAGCTCCCCCTTACACCTCTGGCCTCCCAGGTACACCTCCGACCTCCCAGGTAAACCTCCGATGCTCCTAAGTACACCTCTGACACTCCCAGGTACACCTCCTGACACTCCTAGGTATTCCTCTGGCACTCCCAGGTACACCTCAGACACTCCCAGGTACACCATGACACTCCCAGGTACACCTCTGACACTCCCAAGTACACCTCTCACCTCCCAGGTACCTCTCACACTCCCAGGTCTCTTGACACTCCTGATGCTTCTCTGACACCCCAGGTACCTCAGACACCCAGGTACCTCAACACTTCCAGGTACATCTCCAAACCTCCTAGGTACACCTCTCCTCCCAGGTTCCTCTGGCACTCCCAAGTATTCACTGACATGCCTAATTTTCTCTGACCTCCCAGGTTACGTCCATACTCCCAGATACACCCCAGCATTCCCTGGTGCATCTCTGACACTCCCAGGTACACCTCTGGCCTGCCAGGTACACCTCTGACCTCCAGGTACCTCTTTCACTCCTGGTTTCCTGAAACTCCCAGGTGCGCCTCAGGCCTCCAGTGTCCTCTGACACTCGCAAGTGCACCTCTGGCACTCAGGCAACCTCTGATACTCCAGGTACACCTCCACTCCCAGGTACACCTGACACTGCCAGTGCCTCCAGACACTCCCAGGTACACCGCAGATACACCCAGGTACACCCCAAACACTCCCAGGTACCTCCGGCTCTCCCGTGCACCTCTGACCTCTCTCTGGTACACCTCCTTTCCAGGTACATCTGGCCTCTCCCAGGTACTCGGCCTCCAGGTACACCTCAGCTCCCCATGTACTCCACTGACTCCCATTACACCTCCAGCCTCCCAAGTACACCTCTGACACTCTCAGGTACACCTCCTGACACTCCCAGGTACCTCTGACACTCCCAGGTACACTGCAGATACTCCCAGGTACACCCCAGACACTCCCAGGTACTCAGCACTCCCACGTGCACCTCTGACCTCCCATGTGCTCCACTGACCTCCTGGTACACCCTGACCTCCCAGAGTACACCTCTGACACTCCCAGGTACACCTAACATTCCCAGGTACACCTCTGGCCTCCCAGGTACACCTCCTGACATTCCCGTGCCTCAGCACTCCCATGTACTCACTGACCTCTGCTCCCCAGCCTCCCAGGTACACTCTGACGCTCCCAGGTACACCTCTGACCTCCCAGGTACCTCAGACACTCCCAGGTACACCAGATTCTCCCAATTTTTAGACACTCCCAGGTACACCTCAGACACTCCCAGGTACACCTCTGACACTCTCTGGTACACCTCTGCACCTCCCCAGTACACCTCTGGCCTCCCAGGTACACCTCTGACACTCTCAGGTACGTCTGACCTCCAGGTACTCCTGACATTCCCTGGTACACCTCTGCCACTCCCAGATACGTCCGACCTCCCAGATACTCTCTGGCCTCCCAGGTACACCTCTGACACTCCCAGGTACACCTCTGACACTCCCAGGTACTCCACCTGACACTCCCTGGTACACCTGACACTCCCAGTTACCCCTCTGACCTCCCAGGTACACCTGAGCACTCCCAGGTACACTTCTCACACTCCCAGGTACACCTCAGACCTCTCCCCACCTCCGAGCTCTCCCGTACCTCTGACCTCCCAGGTACCCCTACACTCTCAGGTACCGTCTGACACTCCCAGGTACTCACTGCATTCCTGGTACTCTGACACTCCCAGGTACGTCCACACTCCCAGATACACCTCTGACACTCCCAGGTACCTCTGACACTCCCAGGTACACCTCTGACCTCACAGGTACTCCATTGACCTCCCTGGTACACCTTGAACTCCCAGTTCACCTGACACTCCCAGGTACACCTGAACACTCCCAGGTACTCTTCTCACACTCCCAGGTACACCTCTGACACTCTAGGTACTCCTCTGTCACTCCTGATACTCAGGTAAACCAGTGACCTCCCAGGTACACCATGACACTGCCAGGTACACTTCAGACACTGCCAGGTACCTCCGACACTCCCAGGTACACCTCTGACACTCCCAGGTACACCTCCGAGCACTCCTGGTACCTCCTGACACTCCCATGTTACCTCTGACACTTCAGGTACCTCAGACACTCCCAGGTACACCCAGACACCCCCAGGTACACCCCAGACACTCCCAGGTACACTTCTCACACTCCCAGGTACACCACCGACACTCCCAGGTACACCTCTGACACTCCGAGTACACCTCTGACACTCCCAGGTACACCTCTGACACTCCCAGGTACACCTCTGACTTCTCCCGGGTACACCTCTGAAACTCCCAGGTACTCCTCTGACATTCCCTGGTACACCTCTGGCCTCCCAGGTACACGTCCAACACTCCCAGATACACCTCTGACACTCCCAGGTACACCTCCGATTCTCCCAGGTACACCTCCTGACTCCCCAGGTACACCCAGCTCCTAGGTGTCTCTGTCCTCCTGATGCACCTCTAACGCTCCCAGGTACCTGGCCTGCCAGGTACACCGCTGACACCTGAGTACACCTCCAGACACTGCCAGGTACACCTCACACACTGCCAGGTACACCTCAGACACTCCCAGGTACCTCCAGACACTCCAGGTGCTCCTCTACTTGCTCCCACCTCTGACCTCCCAGGCACACCTCAGACACTCCCAGGTACCGTGGCACTCCCAGGTATACCTCTGGCCTCCCAAGTCACCTCTGACCTCCCAGGTACACCTCCGACACTCCCATGTAAACCTCCGTGCTCCTAAGTACCTCTGACCTCCCAGGTACAACTCTGACACTTCTAGGTATTCCTCTGACCTCCCTGGTACACCTCTCTGACACTCCAGGTACACCTCAGACACTCCCCTTGTCTGACCTCCCAGGTACACCACTTTCACTCCCTGGTTTCACCTGACACTCCCAGGTACACCTCAGACACTCCAGGTGCTCCTCTGACACTCCCAAGTGCCTCTGACACTCCCAGGTACACCTCAGACCTCCCCCTACAACTCTGACCTCCCAGGTACACCTCTTTCCTCCTGGTTTCACCTGACACTCCCAGGTACACCTCAGACACTCCAAGGTGCTCTTGACACTCCCAAGTGCACCTCTGACCTCCCAGGCACATCCTCTGACTTCTCCAGGTACACCTCAGACACTCCCAGGTACACCGCTGACCAGTCCCAGGTACACCTCTGACACTCCCAAGTACACCTCTGACACTCCCAGGTACACCTCTCACACTCCCAGGTCTCCTGTGACACTCCTAGTACTTCTCCTGACACCCCAGGTACACCTCTCACCTCCCAGGTGCACCTCTGACCTCCCAGTTATTCCACTGACATACCCTGGTACACCCTCTGACACTCCCAGGTACGTCCGCACTCCCAGATACACCTCTGACCTCCCGGTACATCTCTGACACTCCCAGGTACACCTCTGACACTGCCAGGTACACCTCTGGCACTCCCAGGTACACCCCCTTTTACTCAAGTACACCTCAGACCTTGCTCACCTTACACCTCTGATGACACTCCCAGGTGCACCTCTTTCACTCCTGGTTTCCCCTGTTGCTCCCAGGTGCCTCAGACACTCAAGGTGCTCCTCTGAGCCTCCCCAAGTGCACCTCCTGACACTCCCAGGCACACCTCTGAGCCTCCCAGGTGCACATCCAGACACTCCCAGGTACGCTGACAGTCCAGGGTACACCTCCTGGCCTCCCAAGTGCATCTGGCCTCCCAGGTACACCTCTCACCTCCCCAAGGTACTCCTTTGACACTCCCTGGGTACTTCTCCTGACCCCTCCCAGGTACACCTCAGACCCCTCCCCAGGTACACCTCTGACACTCCCAGGTGCACCTCAGACAATCCTAGGTGCCTCTCCGCATCCCAGGTGCCTCTGACACTCCCAAATTACTCCCACTGACATGCCTGGTACACCTCTGACGCTTCCAGGTGCACGTCCGACACTCCCAGATGCACCTCTGACACTCCCTGGTACATCTCCTGACACTCCCAGGTGCACCTCTGACGCTGCTAGGTACACCTCTGACAATCCAGGTACTCTGCTTGACACTCCCAGGTACACCTCCGACACTCCCAGGTACCTCACCAGCCTCACAGGTGCACCTTCGATATTCCCAGGTACACCTCCGATATTCCCGTTACCTCTGATCCCTCCAGGTACACCTTTGAGACTCCCAGGTACTCCACTGACACTCACTGGTACACCTCTGACACTCCCAGGTACACCTCCCATATTCCCAGGTCCCTCGATATTCCCAGGTACCTTTGAGAACTCAGTACTTCACTGTTTTCCTGGTATACCTCCTGACATTCCCAGGTACACCTCTGGCCTCCCAGGTACACATTCTGATGCTCCCAGGTGCACCTCTGACACTCCCAGGTCCGCCTCCCGAGGGCACTCCAGATACAACTCAGGCACTCCCAGGCAAACTTCCGATGCTTCTAGGTGCACTCTGGCCTCCCAGGTACCTCTCACACTCCTAGGTATTCCTCTGACACTCCCTGGTACACCTCTGGCACTCCTAGGTGCACCTCAGACCTCCCTGGTACACTTCTGACACTCCCAGGTACACCTCTTTCCCTCCCTGAGATTTCTCCCCTGACCTCCCAGGTACACCTCAGACACTCCCAGGTACACCTCAGAAACTCCAGTGCACCTCTGATTCTCCCCTTGAGTACATCTCAGACAATTCACAAACACACTTCTCACACTCGCAGGTAAGCCTCCTCCCATTACTCCTGTGGCCTCCCAGGTACAACTCCTGACACTCCCAGGTAAGCTTCCATGCTTCTAGGTTGCACCTCTCTGACCTCCAGGTGCACCTCCACCTCCTAAGGTATTCCTCTGATGACACTCCTGGTACACCTCCTGACACTCTTAGGTACACCTCAGACACTCCCTGGTACACCTCACAGGCCTCAAGGTGCACACCTCTTTCACTCCCTGGTTTTCCCCTCCCAGGTACACCTCCAGACACTCCCAGGTGCTCCTCTGAGCACTCCCAAGTGCACCTCCCTGACCTCCGAGGCACACCTCTGACACTCCCAGTACTCCTGTGACCTCCCTGGTGCTTCTCCTGACACTCCCAGGAACACCTCAGACACTCCCCAGGAACACCTCTGGCCTCCCAGGTGCACCTCAGACACTCCCTAGGTGCACCTCTCCACACTCCCAGGCCACCTCCTGACCTTCCCAAATTACTCCGCTGACATACCCTGGGTACACCTCTGACCTCCCAGGTGCACGTCCGACGCACCAGATGCACCTCCTGACCCCTCCTGGTGCATCTCTGACACTCCCAGGGTGCACCTCTGACGCACCAACTGGGTACCACCTCTGACAATCCAGGTACTCCTGTGACACTCCCAGACACCTCCGACACTCCCAGGTACACCTCTGACACTCCCAGGTGCACCCCTTCGATATACCAGGTACCTCCGATATTCTAGGTACACCTCCTGATGCTCCTAGGTACACCTTGAGACTCCCAGGTGCCCCCACTGACCCACTCACTGGTACACCTCCTGACACTCCAATTACCTCCCATATTCCCAGGTCAAATCCGATATTCCCAGAGTACACCTTTGAGACTCCCTGGTACTTCACTGACACATTCCCAGGTACTCCTGTGACATTCCCTGGTATTTCTCTGACCTCCCAGTACTCCTAGAACCTCCCAGTACCTCAGACACTCCCAGGTACACCTAAGACACTCCCAGGCACACCTCTGACACTCCCAGGTACACCGCCCAACACTGCCAGGTACACCTCTGACACTCCATGTGCACCTCCGACACTCCCAGGTACCTCTCACACTCCCAGGTACTCCACTGACATTCCTGGTACACCTCTGACACTCTCAGGTACCGTCCGACACTCCCAGATACACTTCTGACATTCCCAGGTACACCTCTGACACTCTAGGTACACCTCTGACACTCCCAGGTACTCACTGACATTCCTGGTACAGCTCTGCACTCCCAGTACACGCCAGAGACTCCCAGATACACCTCTGACACTCCCAGGTACACCTCTGACACTGGCAGGTACACCTCTGACACACCAGGTAATCACTGACACTCACTGGTACATCTCTGACCTCCCAGGTACACCTCTGACACTGCTAGGTACACCTCTGACAATCCCAGGTACTCCTGTGACACTCCCAGGTACACCTCCGACACTCCCAGGTACACCTCTGACACTCCCAGGTACACCTTCGATATTCCCAGGTACACCTCCGATATTCCCAGGTACACCTCTGATACTCCCAGGTACACCTTTGAGACTCCCAGGTACTCCACTGACACTCACTGGTACCTCTGACCTCCAGGTACCTCCCTATTCCCAGGTCACCTCCGATATTCCCAGGTACACCTTTGAGACTCCCGTGCTTCACTGACACTCCCTGGTATACCTCTGACATTCCCAGGTACACCTCTGACACTCCCAGGTACACATTCTGATACTCCCGGTACACCTGACACTCAGGTCCCCTCCGACACTCCCAGGTACAACTCTGACACTCCCGTGGGTCACTCATTCCCAGGTACACCTCTGACCTCCCAGGTACACCTCTCACACTCTCGTGTTCCTCTGACACTCCCTGGTACCTCTGACACTCTAGGTACACCTCAGACACTCCTGGTACACCTCTGACACTCCCAGGTACACCTCTTTCACTCCCTGGTTCTCCCCTGACCGCCCAGGTACCTCAGACACTCCCAGGTACACCTCCAAACTCCCAGGTACACCTCGGCACTCCTTGGTACATCTCAGACACTTCCAGGTACACTTCTCACACTCTCGCAGGTAAACCTCTCCTCCCAGGCACCCCTGACACTCCCAGGCACCTCTTGACACTCCCAGGGACACTCTGACACTCCCAGGTACACCTCTGACAATCCCAGGTACACCCTGACACTCCTGTACTCCACTGACATTCTCTGGTACACCTTTGACACTCCCAGGTACACGTCCAACACTCCCAAATACACCTCTGACACTCCTAGGTACATCTCTGACACTTCCAGGTACACCAATGACACTCCCAGGTACACCTTCGATACTCCCAGGTACACCTCTGACACTCCCAGGTACACCTCTGACACTTCTAGGTATACCTCCGATCCTCCCAGGTACACCTCTTACACTCCCAGGTACACCTCTGACACTCCTAGGTACTCCTCTGTCACTCCCTGATACACCCCTGACACTCCAAGGTACACCTCCGATATTCCCAGGTATACCTCCGATATTCCCAGGTACACCTCCGATATTCCCAGGTACACCTTTGAGACTCCCTGGTACTTCACTGACACTCCCTGGTATACCTCTGACATTCCCAGGTACACCTCTGACACTCCCAGGTACACATTCTGATACTCCCAGGTACACCTCTGACACTCCCAGGTCCGCCTCCGACAGTCCCAGGTACAACTCTGACACTCCCAGGTAAACTTCCGATACTTCTAGGTACACCTCTGACACTCCCAGGTACACCTCTCACACTCCTAGGTATTCCTCTGACACTCCCTGGTACTCCTCTGACACTCCTAGGTACACCTCAGACACTCCCTGGTACACCTCTGACACTCCCAGGTACACCTCTTTCACTCCCTGGTTCTCCCCTGACACTCCCAGGTACACCTCAGACACTCCCAGGTACACCTCAGAAACTCCCAGGTACACCTCTGACGCTCCTTGGTACACCTCAGACACTTCTAGGTACACCTCTCACACTCGCAGGTACACCTCTCACACTCCCAGGTACTCCTGTGACACTCCCTGGTATTTCTCTGACACTCCCAGGTACTCCACTGACACTCCCTGGTACACCTCTGACACTCCCAGGTACACCTCCGATATTCCCAGGTCCACCTCCGATATTCCCAGGTACACCTTTGAGACTCCCTGGTACTTCACTGACACTCCCTGGTATACCTCTGACATTCCAAGGTACACCTCTGACACTCCCAGGTACACATTCTGATACTCCCAGGTACACCTCTGACACTCCCAGGTCCGCCTCCGACACTCCCAGGTATAACTCTGACACTCCCAGGTAAACTTCCGATACTTCTAGGTACACCTCTGACACTCCCAGGTACACCTCTCACACTCCTAGGTATTCCTCTGACACTCCCTGGTACACCTCTGACACTCCTAGGCACACCCCAGACACTCCCCTGGCACACCTCTGACACTCCCCACACCCTTTCACCCCCCCTGGTTCTCCCCTGACACCCCAGGCACACACCCCAGACAATCCCAGGCACACCAGAAAACTCCCAGGTACACCGCTGACACTCCTTGGTACACCTCAGACACTTCTAGGTACACCTCTCACACTCGCAGGTACACCTCTCACACTCCCAGGTACTTCTGTGACACTCCCTGGTATTTCTCTGACACTCCCAAGTACTCCTCGACACTCTCAGGTACACCTCAGACACTCCCAGGTACACCTAAGACACTCCCAGGCACACCTCTGACACTCACAGGTACACCGCTGACACTGCCAGGTACACCTCTGACACTCCATGTACACCGCCGACACTCCTACGTACACCTCTGACACTCCCATGTACTCCACTGACACTCCCTGGTACACCCCTGACACTCCCTGGTAAACCTCTGACTCTCCCAGATTCACCTCTGACACTCTCAGGTACACCTCAGACACTCCCAGGTACACCGCAGATACTCCCAGGTACACCCCAGACACTCCCAGGTACACCCCAGACACTCCCAGGTACACCTCTGACACTCCCAGGTACACCTCTGACACCCCAGGTACACGTCTGACTCTCCCAGGTACATCTCTGACACTCCCAGGTAAACCTCTGACACTCCCAGATACTCCATTGACATTCTCTGGTACACCTCTGACACTCCTAGGTACACGTCCGACCTCCCAGATACACTTCTGACATTCCCAGGTACACCTCTGACACTCCCAGGTACACCTCTGACCTCCCAGGTACTCCTGACATTCCCTGGTACAGCTCTGACATTCCCAGGTACACGCCCGAGACTCCCAGATACACCTCTGACACTCCCAGGTACCTCTGCACACTGCGGGTACACCTCTGACACTCCCAGGTACTCCACTGACACTCACTGGTACACCCCTAACTCCCAGGTACACCTCTGACCTCCCTAAGTACTCCTCTGTCACTCCAGGTACACCTCTGGCCTCCCAGGTAGACCTCTGACACTCCCAGGCACCTCTCACACTCCCAGGTACACCTCTGACACTCCCAGGTATTCCACTGACATGCCCTGGTACACCTCTGACACCCAGGTACACGTCCGACACTCCCAGATACACCTCTGACACTCCCTGGTACATCTCTCTGACACTCCCAGGTACACCTCTGACACTGCCAGGTACACCTCTGACCTCCCAGGTACACCTCTTTCACTCCCTGGTTTCCCCCTGACACTCCCAGGTACACCTCAGACACTCCAAGGTGCTCCTCTGACACTCCCAAGTGCACCTCTGACACTTCCCAGGCATCTCTGACACTCCAGGTACACCTCAAACCTCCCAGGTACACGCTGACACTCAGGTACACCTCTGACACTCCCAAGTACCTCTGCCTCCCAGTTACACCTCTGACCTCCCAGGTATCCTGTGACACCCCAGGTACCTCCCACACTCCCAGGTACACCTCCGACACTCCCAAGTACCTCTGACCTCCCAGGTACACCTCCGACACTCCCAGGTAAACCTCCGGTACTCAAGTAAACCTCTGAAACTCCCAGGTACCTCTCGCCTCCTAGGTATTCCTCTGACACTCCCTGGTACACCTCTGACACTCCCAGGTACACCTCAGACCTCCCCTTACACCTCTGACACTCCCAGGTACACCTCTTTCACTCCCTGGTTTCTCCTGACACTCCCAGGTACACCTCAGACACTCCAAGGTGCTCCTCTGACACTCCCAAGTGCACCTCCGAACCTCCCAGGCACACCTCTGACCTCCCAGGTACACCTCAGACACTCCCAGGTACACCGCCCAATCCCAGGTACACCTGTGACACTCCAAGTACATCTCTGACCTCCCAGGTACACCTCTCACACTCCCAGGTACTCCTGTGACACTCCCTGGTACTTCTCTGACACTCCAGGTACACCTCAGACACTCCCAGGTACACCTCTGACCTCCCAGGTACACCTCAGACCTCCTAGGTACACCTCTCACACTCCCAGGTACACCTCTGACACTCCCAAGTGCTCCACTGACATGCCTGGTACACCTCTGACACTGCCCCAGGTACACCTCTGACAATCCCAGGTACTCCTGTGACCTCCCAGGTACACCTCCGACACTCCCAGGTACACCTCTGACACTCCCAGGTACACCTTCGATATTCCCAGGTACACCTCCGATATTCCCAGGTACACCTCTGATACTCCCAGGTACCTTTGAGACTCCCAGGTACTCACCTGACACTCACTGGTACACCTCTGACCTCCCAGGTACACCTCCCATATTCCCAGGTCCTCGATATTCCCAGGTACACCTTTGA
>NW_024751310.1:2500-8910 GCF_018991925.1 Homarus americanus
CATATTTTTTCGCGTTTTGTGTTGGACTGTCTTAGCCATATTGTCTTAGCCATATTGTCTTAGCCATATTGTCTTAGCCATACTGTCTTAGCTATATTGTCTTAGCCATATTGTCTTAGTATTGTGGGTGAAATCGAAAGGTAATTTAATCTCTATCTATGTCCTTCATTTTTCCCTTCTTCTGGTTTGCCTCTTCTTCATTTCCTCTTCCCCCTCCTTGTCTCCTTCTCATCCTCTCATCTCCTTAATCCACCCACCCACCCTTTTGTTCCATCTTTGTCTTTTCCTTCTCTTCTTACCATCCCTTTTCCTCTTCCCCTCCCCCTTTCCTCCTCGTTTTCATCTACTTCTTTCCTCCTCTCCCTCCTTCTTTTTTCCCTCCTTCTCTCTCCTCCTCCTTCAGTACTTTTTCCCTCTCCCTCTCTCTCTCCCCCCTTCTTCCTCCCCCTCCTCCTCCCCTCACTAGTAACATCAAACCAGTATACCAAGTGGCTCCTCCTGGCAGCTGGTGCGGGTCACAGCTGGTGTCATGGTGGCCCTTATTCCTACAGTTATGGCCTCTTAGGTGCAGGGTTCACCACCATCTGTTTGCCTCCCTGTTATTACTGTTGGAAACGGGAGTCTCGTGTGTGTGTGTGTGTGTGTGTTCGTGACCTGCTTGAGTGAGATAGCTTAACCCTTTGAGTATGATGAATTAACCATTTAAGTATGATGACAACAATCTGAGTGTGATGACTTAATCGTTTGGAGTATGATGGCAACCCCTTAAGCCCTTACAGCTCTTACCTTAAGATTAACCCAGCCTAGCCCAACCCAACCCAACCCAACCCAGCCAAGCCAAGCCGAACCAAACCTAACCCCCAGGTAGTATGAGGGTATTTAACCGTCAGGTGAAATAAGCTAAGGCGGCTGATAGTCATGTGATCCATTGAGCTTTTAAATGAGAGAGAGAGAGAGAGAGAGAGAGAGAGAGAGAGAGAGAGATATTAACTTTTCTTTAACATCGGATAAGGAGAAGAGATAACACACAGACAAGAACATGTGATAAATGGTTGAGAATGTGATAAATTAAGAGAGAAACCAGAAACATGTGTATATATATATATATATATATATGTATATATATATATATATATATATATATATATATATATATATATATATATATATATATATATATATATATATATATATATGTATTGTTTTCTTGTGGTTGGTAAGATCACCTTAGGTATTGACAGTGTGAGGTCGTGTTGCGGGACCCACAAATATGATGTTGGGGGGAGGGAGGGAGAGAGGGGGGGGGGTTGAAGGCAGATGACATGGTATTTTAACGGATCAGATCCTTTGTTGGCCAAGAGCATCATGGTACAGTGTGTGTTGGTGGTGATGTGTTACCTGTAGGTGGTTGAGGGAGATGTGTTACCTGTAGGTGGTTGGTGGAAACGTGTTACCTGTAGGTGGTTGGTGGAAACGTGTTACCTGTAGATAGTTGAGGGAGATGTGTTACCTGTAGGTGGTTGGTGGAGACGTTACCTGATAGTGACGTGTTGCCCTAAAGTCTCAGGGTAAGCTTGACGCCATATTGGACGGTTAAGTCAGACAGATAAGATGCATTCAATCAGTTACGAAAAAAATTGACTTAAGTTTATTTTGGAATCTGGATTTTTTTTGTGGGGTGGGGAGGAAGGGAGAGGGAGAGAGGAGGAAAGAAGAGGGAGAGGAGGAAGGGAGAGGGAGAGAGGAGGAAAGAAGAGGGAGAGGAGGAAGGGAGAGGAGGAGGAAGGGAGAGGGAGAGAGAGAGGGGGGAGGGAGTAAGAGGAGAGAAAGAGGGTTAATGTGCTTAGTGAACGTTGATGAAAGACAATCACTCGGTCTGACCTGATATGTAAATTATAAACAAATTGTCTGAATAAGAACAAAAGTAATGGGTGATGATTTTGTGGCTTAAAGAGAAGCAGACTTGTGTGAATAAGGTGTATTGTAAATGATAGGAATAAATGATTAAATTGTGAGAGTGAATGAGAGGAATGTGGTGTGTAAATAAGCCCCCCTCTCTAACTACTTCCGATCCACGCCCCCACCACACCCTCCGCCCACACCACACCCACACCACACCCACCACCACACCCACACCACACCCACACCACCCACACCACACCCCCCACCACACCCCAACAAAACGTTTAGGGAATAAGAACTAAGGAGACGTTTTTATGATCATGTGGCAGCGATAGATAGATAGATAGATAGATAGATAGATAGATATATAGAAGATAGACACAGAAGATAGATAGATAAATATATATATATATATATATATATATATATATATATATATATATATATATATATATATATATATATATATATATATATATATATATATATATATATAGAGAAGATAGATAGATAGATAGATAGATAGATAGATAGATAGGTGATAGGTTGTGGGCAGCAGTAATAAGGACAGACAGGAGGTTCATGTATTACAGAGTGCTTAAGAAAGTAAAAGCTAATGTATTGGTGATGTTGTCGAATATATAATAATGAATACATAATCAGGAGTGTATAATAATATAGGAGAGTATACATGTAGTGCTGGTAGGTGTATGTATAAATAAAGGTGTGTGTGTGTGTGTGTGTGTGTGTGTGTGTGTGTGTGGTATTTTGATTTTAATGAGTGCACATAGGGTGTTGTTGATTGCACACACAGATTGCACTATTGCAGATTATGTTGTTTGTAAGGAAGAATTTTAGAACCTGTTTCTGTATCTAAAAAAATGGTGTTTAAGGTTTAAAGTTTCCACGATAATGATTGTAGGGGAGGAGGGGAGGAGGTAGAGGAGGGGGGAGAGGGGAGGTAGGGATGAGGGGGTGAGGGGAGAGGGGAGGGGTGGGGAGGGAGGGGGGGAGGGGAGGGGTAGGGGAGGAGGGGTGAGGGGGAGGGAGGGAGGGGGGGGTAGAGGTGGGGGAGGGGGAGGGGGGAGGGGGGGGTGGGAGGGAGGGGAGGGGAGGGGGGGTGGGGAGGGAGGGGGGAGGGGGAGGGGGGAGGGGTGGTGGGAGGGGGAGGGGGGAGGGAGGGGGGGGGGAGGGAGGGGGGGAGGGGGAGGGGGGGTGGAGGAGGGGGGAGGGGGGAAGGGGGGTGGGTGGAGGAGGGGGGGGGAGGGGGGGTGGTGAGGAGGGGGGAGGTGGGAGGGGGTGGTGAGGAGGGGGAGAGGGAGAGGGAGGGGGGGCTTAGGCACATTGTATACAAACTCACTCACAAAGATTCAAATGAAAGCAATGCGACACTTACCTAGCGTTAATAATAAATACTTTATATATACTTCACGATTACGAGAAAATAATACCTTAAGATTTTTTTTAAGAATGTTAGTAGTGTTGTCGTTGTTTTGGTCACAGGTATAACAGCATGGCCAGGTTGTTTTGGCCACAGGTATAACAGCATGGCCAGGTTGTTTTGGTCACAGGTATAACAGCATGGCCATGTTGTTTTGGCCACAGGTATAACAGCATGACCAGGTTGTTTTGGTCACAGGTATAACAGCATGGCCAGGTTGTTTTGGCCACAGGTATAACACCATGGCCAGGTTGTTCTGGTCACAAGTTTAACAACATGGCCAGGTTGTTTTGGCCACAGGTATAACAGCATGGCCAGGTTGTTTTGGTCACAGGTATAACAGCATGGCCAGGTTGTTTTGGTCACAGGTATAACAGCATGTGGGTTGTTTTCAGTCCTGAGTATGCTGTAGCCGGGTTGTTTTAGCCACAGGTATATAACATGGCCAGGTGTTTTGGCCACAGGTATAACAACATATGAGTTATTACCAGTCCTGATATAATATGGCCAATTGTTTTGGTCCACAGGTATAACAACATGGCCAGGAGTTGTTTATTCCTGAGTATAACAACATGGCCAGATTGTTTGGTCACATGTATAACAACAGCCAGGTTGTTTTAACCACAGGTATAACATGGTAGCCAGGTTGATCTACAACCCTGAGTATAACAGCATGGCCAGGTTGTTTTGGCCACAGGTATAACAGCATGGCCAGGTTGTTTTGACCACAGGTATAACAGCATGGCCAGGTTGTTTTGGTCACAGGTATAACAGCATGGCCAGGTTGTTTTGGCCACAGGTATAACAGCATGGCCAGGTTGTTTTGGCCACAGGTAACAGCATGGTGGCCACAGGTAACAGCATCGCCAGGTTGTTTTGGTCACAGGTATAACAGCATGGCCACAGGTATAACAGCATGGCCAGGTTGTTTTGGTCACAGGTATAACAGCATGGCCAGGTTGTTTTGGTCACAGGTATAACAGCATGGCCAGGTTGTTTTGGCCACAGGTAACAGCATGGTGGCCACAGGTAACAGCATGGCCAGGTACAGCTACTCCACCCAATAGCATGTGTGTGTGTTATGGTGTGGTAATTTGCGTTCATCAGATAACATGAGGATTTATGAAGTTTTAATAAGGTCAATCAGATGTTGGCTTGTGAGTTACTAGTGACAATAAGGCTCATTTTATACCCCACCCTAAATTGTGGTTGTGAATATATAATACCGGTAGGGATGAAGTATTGAGCTTGGGTCCGTGATTAATGTTTGTTTGTCAAAATAAGTCGTTTTAAGGATCCCGTGAATTGTTGTTATAATGATTTTAATATAGGTATTGTTTTTTTAGTTGTGGTATATTTATGTAAGTCTTATAGATACAGGTTATATTATATGAGAATACGTGTACAATAAGTGGTTCGTCTGAGAGAGAGAGAGAGAGAGAGCAATTTATCACCACCACCACCACCTCCGCCATTCTTAGCACTGTAGTCCCTCCCAAATAGATTGTTATTCTCCCTATGTGTATAATAACCTTTGCAACCATCATACACCGGCGTGGTCGTTCCCTGGTGTCGCCTGGAGTAACTATAACTACAGGACCATCACGGAGACACAACTGGCCCGGTTCACTGTCCCGGCACTGGTCCATTGGCTGTCCCAGTAGGGTGTGTCATACGGAGGCGAATTTTATTTTTTTGAGTTTGAAAATTCGCCCCATGGTAATAATGATGTAGTTCTATGTGCAGAATCATGTGATATCTTCAGATTTGAAAAGATTTCATTTTTTGCTAGGTAAATTTTAACTTGAAATCTTATGAAAATTCAGTATTCCCACCCTTTTACCAACACCACTAAATAGCTTATTTAAAGTAAAGTAAATGTATCAGGTTAATTTATTAGGATGAAAATAGTAGAATAGTAAACGAATGATCTTGACACATTTATTAAATTTAATATTCTTTAGAAAACTAAAATCATCAAATACAAAGCCGGTTTTACTACTGACCCGGTGTTGGTGCACACCATAGGGAACCATGTCTTTCTTGCTTCTGTTTCTACTCATCACCTCCTGCTGACCACCTGAGCTCGGATGTAGCCTTCCCTCCTCTCCTGGCTGTACACGTCTGCCTCAGCTCTGCTGTACACAACGCTCTATACTCTGGGTGTGCGAGGGCCCAGGCAGGGACTTGTATCGAGGTTATCCAGGAAAGCTCTGACTTGGAACAGCTGGTGAGGCTGCAGGTAGAGAAATCACTGCACAGCCTGGATGTTATCCAGATCTATGAGAATCAGTGAGGGTCTTGGCACCTAGATTGACTTCAGAGTCTTCCTGACCTGAAGAGATCGTCATAACTGATTCGTCATGCCAGATCCTCATAAGTCTAACTCTCCAAGATCTTGACTGCCACTCTTCTCTCTCCTCATCCTTGCTGCAAATATTGTCTGCAAGAACTGCCTCAGGATGAGCATACAGGAAGATCTCCTCCTAGTCTACTCCACAATCTGAACAACCTTCCTTGGCTGACTCTCAGAATGGCTCAAGCTGGAAGAGAACATACCCTCAGTTCTTCGGAGAACAGTGACTTGACCTTGGTGGTGAACCAATTTGTGAAGTAGACACTTTCTACGATAAATTGGACAATAAGTCTCAGGTTATGAAAACTGGTTCCCTTTCAGTTTATGATGAGCGACCCCAAATTCTGCAAGAACCTGAGAGCCGTTGTGAGCCACCTAGAATGTGAGACTGGACCTATCTGCAGGTAAGCAAGTCTATCAGGCATGACCCCAGTTTTGATGGCACTGCAAATCATGTAACCATAGTACTAGTCAGTACTCAGGTCGTCAATGACAGTATGTGCAAGCTCAACGAGTGGAGGGCCAACTGTGATTTTTTCAAAGCTCGGATTTATTTCTAACTCAGTGGCAGAGTCCAGCATCTTGCCAAGAGGACCAAACCATCTGTTGTTTGAAAGAGTCTTGCCATCCAGCTCCTGGATCAGATGTCTGAGTGGCAACTCGTTGGTGTGGAGGTCACAAACAATCCAGACCAGCTTCCTCCCAATCTTC
>NW_024751311.1:0-14655 GCF_018991925.1 Homarus americanus
GTACTCCGATCAGGGATTTTGTTATTCTCGATCAGGGACTTTGTTATACTTGCTCAGGGACTTTGTTAAACTTGGATCAGGGGACTTTTGTTATATTTGATGAGGGCCTTTGTTATACTCGATCAGGGGACTTTGTTATACTTGATCAGGGACTTTGTTATACTTGATCAGGACTTTTGTTATACTCGATGAAGGGCCTGTTATACTCAATCAGGACTTTGTTATACTCGATCAGCGGACTTTGTTATTCTCGATCTGGGGATTTGTTATACTCATTCAGGGACTTTGTTATACTTGGATTAGGGACTTTGTTATACTCGATGAGGGGCCTTTGTTAAACTCGGATAAGGCCTTTGTTATACTCGGCCAGGACTTGTTATACTGATCAGGGCCTTGTTAAACCTTCGATATGGGGACTTTGTTATACTCGATCAGGGGACTTTGTTATACCTCGGACAGGGGACTTTGTTATAATCGACCAGGAGTTTGTTATATTCGACCAGGGGACTTTGCTATACTCGATCAGGGCCTTGTTAAACTTGATCAGGGCCTTGTTATACTCGATCAGGGACTTTGTTATACTCGATAGGGGACTTTTGTTATACTCGATCAGCGGACTTTGTTATACTGGATCAGGAGACTTTGATATACCGATGAGGGCCTTTTGTTTTACTTCGGATCAGGGCTCTTTGTTATACTCGATCAGGGACTTTGTTATACTCAACCAGGGTTCTTTGTTATACTTGATGACGGGCTGTTAAACCTCTATGAGGGACCTTGTTATACTTGACCAGGGACTTTGTTAATCGCTGATCAGGGGCCTTTGTTAAACTCTGGATCAGGGGCCATAGTTATACTCGATCAGGGACTTTGTTATACTTCATCAGGGACTTTGTTATACTCGATCAGGGGAGTTTGTTATACTCGACCAGGGACTTTGTTATACTCGATCAGGGCCGTTGTTAAACTCGATCAGGGCCTTTGTTAAACTCGATCAAGGGACTTTTGTTATACTCGATCAGGGGACTTTGTTATACTCGACCAGGTGAGTTTGTTATACTGAACAGGGACTTTGTTATGCTCAATGAGGGGCCTTTTGTTAAACCGATGAGGACCTTTGTTATACTCGACCAGGGACTTTGTTATACTCGATCAGGGCCTTGTTAAACTCTCGATAAGGGCCTTTGTTAAACTCTCGACCAGAGGACTTTGTTATACTCATGAGGGGCCTTTATTAACTCGATATGGGGACTTTGTTGTACTTGATCAGGGACTTTGTTATACCTTGATCAGGGGACTTTGTTATAATCGACCAGGAGTTTGTTATACTCACCAGGGAATTTTATATACTCGATCAGGGCCTTTTGTTAAACTTGATCAGGGCCTTTTGTTATACTCGATGAGGGGCCTTGTTATACTCGACAAGGACTTTGTTATACTCAATGAGGGGCCTTTGTTAAACTCTCGATGAGGGGCCTTTTGTTATACCTCGATCAGGGATTGTTATACTCTATCAGGACTTTGCTATACTCGATCAGGGGCTTTTGTTATAGTCGATTAGGGAACTTTGTTTTGCTCGATCAGGTGACTTTGTTATACTCGATCAGCGGACTTTGTTATACTCGATGAGGGGCCTTTGTTTATACTTGGATCAGGGACTTTGTTATGCTCGATGAGGGGGCTTTGTTATACACGATCAGGGGCTTTTGTTATACTTTGATCAGGGCCTGTGTTTTAATCGTTCAAGGGACTTTTTATACTGATCAGGACTTTTGTTATACTCGATGAGGGGCTTTGTTAAACTCGATGAGGGGTTTTGTTAAACTCGATGAGGGACCTTTGTTTTACTCGATCAGGGGACTTTGTTATACCTGATGAGGGGCTCTTTGTTAAACTCGATGAGGGGCTTTGTTAAACTCGATGAGGGCCTTTGTTATACTCGATCAGGAACATTGTTATACTCTATGAGGGGGGCTTTGTTATACTCGATCAGGAACTTTGTTATACTCGGTGAGGGACTTTGTTATAGTCGATTAGGGGAACTTTGTTTTGCTCGATCAGATGACTTTGTTATACTCATCAGCGGACTTTGTTATACCGATGAGGGTCTTTTGTTATACCCGATCAGGGATTGCTATCCTCGATCAGGGACATTGTTATACTCTATGAAGGGGCTTTGTTATACTCGATGAGGAAACTTTGTTATACTCAGTGAGGGACTTTGTTATACTCATGAGGGGCTTTGTTAAACTCGATGAGGGGCATTTGTTATACTCGACCAGGGACTTTTGTTATACTCGATCAGGGCCTTTGTTAAACTCGATCAAGGCCTTTGTTATACCTCGATCAGGGATTTTGTTATTCTCGATCAGGGACTTTGTTATACCTGTTCAGGGGACTTTGTTAAACTTGATCAGGGACTTTGTTATATTCGATGAGGCCTTTGTTATACTCGATCAGGGGACTTTGTTATACCTGATCAGCGGACTTTGTTATACTTGATCAGGACTTTGTTATACTCGATGAAGGGCCTTGTTATACTCAATCAGGGACTTTGTTATACTCGATCAGCGGACTTTGTTATTCTCGATCTGGGGATTTTGTTATACTCATTCAGGACTTTGTTATACTTGATTAGGGGACTTTGTTATACTCGATGAGGGGCCTTTGTTAAACTCGATAAGGGCCTTTGTTATTACTCGGGCAAGGGATTTGTTATACTCGATCAGGGCCTTTGTTAAACTCGATATGGGGACTTTGTTATACTCGATCAGGACTTTGTTATACTCGATCAGGGGACTTTGTTATAATCGACCAGGGAGTTTGTTATACTCGACCAGGGACTTTGCTATACTCGATCAGGGCCTTTGTTAAACTTGATCAGGGGCCTTTGTTATACTCGATCAGGGACTTTGTTATACCTCGATTAGGGACTTTGTTATACTCGATCAGCGACTTTGTTATACTCGATCAGGAGACTTTGATATACTCGATGAGGGCCTTTGTTTTACTCGATCAGGGCTCTTTGTTATACTCGATCAGGGACTTTGTTATACTCAACCAGGGTTTTTGTTATACTCGATGACGGGCCTTTGTTAAACTCTCATGAGGGACCTTTGTTATACTTGACCAGGGACTTTGTTACACTCGATCAGGGCCTTTGTTAAACTCTGATCAGGGCCATAGTTATACTCCGATCAGGGACTTTGTTATACTCTATCAGGACTTTGTTATACTCGATCAGGGAGTTTGTTATACTCGACCAGGGACTTTGTTATACTCGATCAGGGGCCGTTGTTAAACTCGATCGAGGGCCTTTGTTAAACTCGATCAAGGACTTTGTTATACTCGATCAGGGACTTTGTTACTCTGACCAGGTGAGTTTGTTATACTCGATCAGGGGACTTTGTTATGCTCAATTTTGTTAAACTTCGATGGGGCCTTTGTTATACTCGACCAGGGGACTTTGTTATTCTCGATCAGGGCGCTGTTAAACTCGATAAGGGGCCTTTAAACTCGAACGAGACTGTTATACTCGATGAGGGCCTTTGTTAAACTCGATATGGGGACTTTGTTGTACTTGTTCAGGGGACTTTGTTATACTCGATCAGGGGACTTTTATATCTGACAGGGAGTTTGTTATACTCGACCAGAATTTGCTATACTCGATCAGGGGCCTTTGTTAAAACTTGATCAGGGGCGTTGTTATACTCGATAGGGGCCTTGTTATACTCGACAAGGGGACTTTGTTATACTCAATGAGGGCCTTTGTTAAACTCGATGAGGGGCTCTGTTATACTCGATCAGGGACTTTGTTTATACTCTATCAGGGACTTTGCTATACTCGATCAGGGGCTTTGTTATAGTCGATTAGTGAACTGTTTTGCTCGATCAGGTGACTTTGTTCTCGATCGGACTTTGTTATACTCGATGAGGGCCTTTGTTATATGATCAGGGACTTTGTTATACTCGGTGAGGGGGCTTTGTTATACACGATCAGGGGGCTTTGTTATACTTGATCAGGGCCTGTGTTTTAATCGTTCAAGGGACTTTTTATACTCGATCAGGGCTTTGTTATACTCGATGAGGGGCTTTGTTAAACTCGATGAGGGGTTTTGTTAAACTCGATGAGGGCCTTTGTTATACTCCAGTCAGGGGACTTTGTTATACTCGATGAGGGCTTTGTTAAACTCTCGATGAGGGGCTTTGTTAAACTCGATGAGGGCCTTTGTTATACTCGATCAGGGAACATTGTTATACTCTATGGGGGGCTTTGTTATATCTCGATGAGGGCCTTTGTTATACTCGATCATGGGACTTTGTTATACTCGTTCAGGGATTTTGTTATACGGTCAGACTTTGTTATATCTCGATGAGGGCCTTTGTTATACTCGACCGGGGACTTTGTTATAAACGTTCAGGGACTTTGTTATACTCGATCAGGGGCCTTTGTTAAACTCGATCAGGGCCTTGTTATACTCGATCAGGGGACTTGTAACTCGACCAGCGGACTTTGTTATACTTGATCAGGGACTTTGTTATACTCGATGAGGGCCTTTGTTACACTCAATCGGGGACTTTGTTATACTCGATCAGCGGACTTGTATTCTTGGTCTGGGAATTTTGTTATACTCATTTTGGCGACTTTGTTATACTTGATTAGGGACTTTGTTATATACTCTCGATGAGGGCCTTTTAAACTCGATGAGGGCCTTTGTTATACTCGACCAGGGAACTTTTTTATACTCGATCAGGGCCTTTGTTAAACTCGATATGGGACTTTGTTATACTCGATCAGCGGACTTTGTTATTCTTGATCAGGGGACTTTGTTATACTCGATGAGGGGCCTTTGTTAAACTCGACCAGGGGCTTTGTTATACTCGATCAGTGGCCTTTGTTTAAACTCGATCAGGGGCCTGTTATACTCGATCAGAGGACTGTTATACTCGATCAGAAACTTTGTCATACTCGATCAGCGGACTTTGTTATACTCGATCAGGGGACGTTGTTATACTCGATCAGGGCCTTTGTTATACTCGATCAGGGACCTGTTAAACTCGATATGGTTACTTTTGTTGCACTCGATCAGGGGCTGTTATACTCGATCAGGGACCTTTGTTATACTCGATCAGGGGACTTTGTTATACTCGTTGAGAGGACTTTGTTATACTTGATCAGGGGACTTTGTTATACTCGGTGAGGGGCCTTTGTTATACTCGACCAGGGACTTTGTTATAATCGTTCAGGGGACTTTGTTATTCTCGATCATAGGACTTTGTTATACTCGTTCAGGACTTTGTAATACTTTATCAGAATTTGTTATACTCGATGAGGGCCTTTGTTAAACTCGATGAGGGCCTGTTATACTCGACCAGGGACTTGTGTTACTCGATCAGGGACTGTTAAACTCGATGAGGGGACTTTGGTTGTACTCGATCAGGGGCTTTGTTATACTCGATCAGGGAACTTTGTTATACTCGATGAGGAGCCTTTGTTATACTCGATCAGGGGACTTTGTTATAATCGTTCAGGGACTTATTGAGAGGGCTTTGTTATACTTGATGAGGGCCTTTGTTAATCGGTGGGACTTGTCTCGATCGGGACTTTGGTATACTCGATCAGGGACTTTATTACTTCTCGACCAGGAGTTTGTTATTCGATCAGGGGACTGTTATACTCGATCAGGGGCTGTTAAACTCGATTAGGGCGCTGTTATACTCGATCAGGGACTTTGTTATACTCGATCAAGCGGACTTTGTTATACTCGATCAGGACTTTGTTATATGATCAAGGGGCCTTTGTTAGTGTATTTCTCGATCAGGGACTTTGTTATACTCGATGAGGGCCTTGAGTTATACTTTTTTGACCAGGGAATTCTTGTTATACTCGATGAGGGATCTTCATATACTCCGATGAGAGACTCCTCGTTATACTCGATTAGGTGGCTTTGTTATACTCGATGAGGGGACTTTTTTATACTTGACCAATGGACTTTGTTTTACTCGATGAGGGGCCTTTGTTATACTCGATGAGGGACCTTTGTTATACTCGATGAGGGGACTTTGTTATATTCAATTAGGGGACTTTTTCATACTCGACCAGAGGAGTTTGTTATACTGGATCAGGGGATATGTTATACTCGATCAGGGGACTTTGTTATACTCAACCAGAGGTCTTTGTTATACTCGATTAGGGGCCTTTGTTATACTCGATGAGGGGTGCTTTGTTAAACTTGACCAGGGGTCTTTGTTATACTCGATCAGGGAACATTGTTATACTCGACCAGGGAACTTTTTCATAATTAATCAGGGGACTTTGTCATACTCTCTCAGTTGACTTTCCTATATTTGACCAATGGACTTTGCTATACTCGATGAGAGGCTTTTGTTATAAACGATGAGGGGACTTTGTTGTACTCGACCAGGGGACTTTGTTATACTCGATCAGGGGACTTTGTTATAGTCGACCAGAGGACTTTGTTATACTCGATCAAGGACTTTGTTATACTTGATTAGCGGATTTTGTTATACTCGATCAGGGGACTTTGAATTACTCGATCAGCGGAGTTTGTTATACTCTACCAGGGGCCTTTGTTATACTCAATTAGAAAACTTTGTTATTCTCTACCAGGGGCCTTTCTTATACTCAATTAGAAAACTTTGTTATTCTCGACCAGGGGACTTTGTTATACTCGATCAAGGGACTTTGTTATATTCGATAAGGGGAATTTGTTATACTCGATAAGGGGACTTTGTTCGACAGGATCAGGGGACTTTTTTATACATGACCAATGAACTTTGTTATACTCGATGAGGGGAAATTGTTATACTCGTCCAAGGGGCTTTGTTATACTCGATCAGAGGACTTTGTTATACTCGATCAGAGGACTTTGTTATACTCGACCAGGGGACTTTGTTATACTCGATCAAGGGACTTTGTTATATTCGATAAGGGGAATTTGTTATACTCCATAAGGCGACTTTGTTCGACAGGAACAGGGGACTTTGTTATACTCGACCAGGGGACTTTTTTATACTTGACCAATGGACTTATTATACTCGATGAGGGGCCTTTGTTATACTCGATCAGGGACCTTTGTTATACTTGATGAGGGGACTTTGTTATACTCGATCAGGTGACTTTGTTATACTCGCCCAGAGACCTTTGTTATACTCGGTCAGGGGACTTTGCTATACTCGACCAGGGGACTTTGTTATACTCTCGATCAGGGGACCCTTTGTTATACCTTTATTCAGGGATCTTATACTTGACCAATGGACTTTGTTATGCTCATGAGGGGGCCTTTTACAGGCTTTTATCAGGGGACTCTTTGTTATACCTGATGAGGGCACTCGTTATACTCGATCAGGGGACTTTGTTATACTCGATCAGAGGCTTTGTTATACCTGATGAGGGACTTTGCTATACTCGATCAGGGACTTTTGTTATACTCGAGGGGACTGTGTTATACCTTTATTCAGGGACTTTTATACTTTGACCAATGGACTTTTGTTATGCCTGATGAGGGGGCCTTTGTTATACCTTTTCGCTGATTCAGGGATCTAGTTATACTTTATAGCGACCTTTGTTATATTCCAATTAAGGACTTTTTATACTCAACCAGAGGACGTTGTTATACTCGATCAGGGGATATGTTATACTCGATCAGGGGACCTTGTTATACTCAACCAGAGGACTTTGTTATACTCGATTAGGGGCCTTTGTTATAGTCGATGAGGGGGCTTTGTTAAACTTGACTAGGGGTCTTTGTTATACTCGATCAGGGAACATTGTTATACTCGACCAGGGAACTTTTTTATAATTAATCAGGGGACTTTGTCATACTCGATCAGTTGACTTTCCTATATTTGACCAATGGACTTTGCTATACTCGACCAGGGGACTTTGTTATACTCGATCAGGGGACTTTGTTATAGTCGACCAGAGGACTTTGTTATACTCGATCAGGGGACTTTGTTATACTTGATTAGCGGACTTTGCTATAATCGATCAGGGGACTTTGTTATACTCGACCATGGGCCTTTGTTATACTCGATTAGAAAACTTTGTTATACTCGACCAGGGGACTTTGTTATACTCGATCAAGGGACTTTGTTATATTCGATAAGGGAAATTTGTTATACTCGATAAGGGGACTTTCTTCGACAGGAACAGGGGACTTTGTTATACTCGACCAGGGGACTTTTTTATACTTGACTAATGGACTTTGTTATACTCGATGAGGGGAATTTGTTATACTCGATGAGGGGAATTTGTTATACTCGTCCAGGGGGCTTTGTTATACTCGATTAGGGTACTTTGTCTTACTCGATCAGAGCCCTTTGCTATACTCGACCAGGGGACTTTATTATACTCGATCAGAGGACTTTGTTAAACTCGACCAGGGGACTTTTTTATACTTGACCAATGGACTTTGTTATACTCGATGAGGGGCCTTTGTTATACTCGATTAGAAAACTTTGTGGTACTCGACCAGGGGACTTTGTTATACTCCACCAGGGACTTTGTTATACTCGATCAGGAGATACGTTATACTCGATCAGGGGACTTTGTTATACTCGGTTCAGGGGACTTTGATATACTCAACCAGAGGACTTTGCTATACTCGATCAGGGGACTTTGTTATACTCAATCAGGGGACTTTGTTATACTAGATTAGGGGCCTTGATTATACTCGATGAGGGGGCTTTGTTATACTCGACCAGGGGACGTTGATATACTCGATCAGGGGACTTTCATATACTCGAGCAGGGGGCTTTGTTATACTCGATCAGGGGACTTTGTTATACTCGATGTGGAGGCTTTGCATACTTGGCCTAGTGTCTATATATATATCTGTTTATAAATATGTATAGGGGTTGTCTAGGATGTACTGTACTTCAGAGTTATTTAGTTTCACGGAGCCTGCTGTAGGTGACCGAAAGGAGTAATAGGCCCTGTCTCAACAGAACGTAATGTATAAATGTAAATAATACATTCATATTATATCTGATTCACCACCCTGTAATCCTCTACTGGTTCAGCAGAGTAAGACATGAGATTGACACGCAGAGCGGCAACTTACCTTAAGAGGGCGAGACCCATAGCCTGTGTTTTGTAAGCACGACCGCGATGTTCCTAAGCTTCAGTAGCGCCCACCTCAACTCATATCGAAAGGACGTGACCAAACGTTTATCATAGTTATAAACGTCATTTCCTTTTCATTCACTTTCTAGATTAGGTGAGATCTACGGTTGATATAATACACTCAGGAATTATATATACAACCTTATACAAAACAAAGGAACCACTATTTGGGTTTCACATTTAAAACCCAACATAAATATGCAATGGACTGGTTAATCGTGGATACAGCCGATTCAAGGGGACTTTGTTATGCCTGGATATGGGGACTTTATATCGGGCCAGGGGACTTTTTTTATTCTCACATCAGCGGGACTTGTTAAACTGGACCAGCGGGACCTTTTAATACCGCATCAGGGACCTTATTATACCTGATCAGGACCTTTTGTTATACCTGCTGATCAGGGGCCTTTATACTCGCATCAGGACCTTTGTTATACTCGCATCACCGGACTTGTTACCCGATATGGACTTTGGTTATACCCGATAAGGGGAATTTGTTATACCTGATAAGAGGACTTTTGTTAGACCTCCCGAACAGGGACTTCCTTGTTATACCTGACCAGGGAATTGCCCCATTTAGGCGGCCGGTTATATCTTAATCAGGGGGACTTTAGAGCCACCGGCGAGGGTTTTGTTATAATTCGCGATCAGGGCCTTTATATATTTTAGATCAGACTTTGTTATACCGATTAAAATTTTTTTTGACTCAACGCGCTTCGTTACCTAATCAGGGGACTTTGTTATACCTGATGAGGGGCCTTTTTGCTATACCTGATCAGGGACTTTGCTATAATCGACCAGGGACTTTGTTATACATACGATCAGGGACTTTGAGAGCAATTAGACCAGGGGACTTTTTACATTTGACCAATGGACTTTGTTATACTCGAAGAGGGCCTTTGCTATACTTCTGACCAGCCGTTGTACCGGGACAGAAATTGTTATACCTGACCAGGCACTTGCCCACCAGGGAATTTTACACGATCACGGATATGTTATATCCGATCAGAGACTTGTTGCGTACTTCAGTTCAGGGACTTTTGTTATACCTGCCCAGTCGGCTTTGTTATATTAGTATCAGGACTGTTATACCGACTGAGGACTTTTGTCTTTATCTGATCAGGGCCCGGTTATACTCGCCATCAGACTTTGTTACTCGATCAGGGGGACTTTGTTACCTGTCCGCATGGTTATACCTTTGAATTATGGACTTTTGCTATAATCGATCAGGGACTGTATGCCCGGATATGGGGACTTTGTTATACTGGCCAGGAGACTTTCTTATACTCGACTCTTGATCTACAGGTACCGGGACCAGGGATTTTTTATACTTGATCAGACTTGGTTATGACTGATCAGGGGATTCTCGTTACTCTGGGATCGCAGTATCTTGAGGTTCACCAGCCTTTTTATGCCTCCGCCGCCACCGGACTTTGTTATACTCGATAAGGGGACTTTGTTATACTCGTCCAGGGGGCTTTGTTATACTCTATCAGGGGACTTTGTTATACTCGATCAGGGGACTTTGTTATACTCGACCAGGGACTTTGTTATACTTGATGAGGGGCTTTTGTTATACTCGATCAGGGGCCTTTGTTATACTAGATCCGGGGCCTTTGTTATACTCGATCAGGGGATTTTGTTATACTCGATTAGGGGACTTTCTTATACTCGAGCAGGGGGATTTGTTATACTCGATCAGGGGACTTTGTTATACTCGATCAGGAGGCTTTGTTATACTCGATCAGGGGACTTTGCTATACTCGACCAGGGGACTTTGTTATACTGGATCAGGGGACTTTGTTATACTCGACCAGGGGACTTTTTTATACTTGACCAATGGACTTTGTTATACTCGATGAGTGGCCTGTGTTATACTCGATCTGGGGACTTTGTTATACTGGACCAGGGGACTTTGTTATACTCGATCAGGGGACTTTGTTATTCTCGACCAGAGGACTTTGTTATACTCGATCAGGGGATATATTATACTCGATCAGTGGACTTTGTTATACTTGATTAGGGGACTTTGTTATACTCGATCAGGGGACTTTGTTATACTCGATTAGAGGACTTTGTTATAGTCGACCAGGGGCCTTTGTTATACTCGATTAGAAAACTTTTTATACTCGACCAGGGGACTTTGTTATACTCCACAAGGGACTTTGTTATACTCGATCAGGGGATATGTTATACTCGTCCAGTGCGCTTTGTTATACTAGGATCAGGGGACTTTGTTATGCTCGATCTGGGGACTTTGTTATACTTGTCCAGGGGGCTTTTTTATACTAGGATCAGGAGAGATTGTTATACTCGTCCATGGGGGCTTTGTTATACTAGGATAAGGGGACTTTGTTATTCTCGACCAGGCGACTTTGTTATACTCGACAAGAGGCTATTGCTATACTCGGTCAGGGGACTTTGTTATAATCGATCAGGGGACTTTGTTATGCTCGATCAGGTGACTTTGTTATACTGGGCCAGGAGACTTTGTTATACTCGATCAGGGGATATGTTATACTCGATCAGGGGACTTTGTTATACTGGACCAGGGGACTTTGTTATACACGATCAGGGGACTTTGTTATACTCGATCAGGGGACTTTGTTATACTCGACCAGGGGGTTTTGTTATACTAGGATCAGGGGACTTTGTTATACTCGATTAGGGGACTTTGTCCTACTCGATCTGGGCCCTTTGTTATACTCGACCAGGGGACTTTGTTATACTGGGCCAAGAGACGTTGTTATACTCGATCAGGGGATATGTTATACTCGATCAAGGGACTTTGTTATACTGGACCAGTGGACTTTGTTATACTCGATCAGGGGATTTTGTTATACTCGATCAGGGGACTTTGTTATATTCGATCTGGGGACTTTGTTATACTGGGCAGGGAGACGTTTTTATACTCGAGCAGGGGATATGTTATAATCGATCATGGGACTTTGTTATACTGGACCAGTGGACTTTGTTATACTCGTTGAGGGGCCTTTGTTATACTCGATCAAAGGCCTTTGTTATACTAGATCAGGGGACTTTGTTATACCTGGATGAAATTTCAATCTTCGAATGCTACCTTTGTTATACCTTTATAAGTGAAATCATATTCTATAAGGGATTTGTTATAATTATAAGAGGACTTTGGTTAGGACTCGAACAGGGGACTTTACATACTCCGGGAATAGGACTTTGTTATACCAATCAGGAACTTTGTTATACCTGACCAGGACTTCCTTGTTGTACTTGGATCGTGGGACTTTCGTACCTGAAAGAAAATGTTGGCACGGATCAGGGGATTCTGCTATACTGGATGAGGGGATGAGCAGGCCTGATCAGGACTTTATTATACCTTAGATCAGGGATTTTGTTATATTCTCCGTCCATGGATTCTTTCTTATATTCGAGCAGAGGGCTTTGTTTATACTCGACCAGGGGACTTTTTTATACTTGGACCAATGGTGGACTTTGTTTTACTCTGACGAGGGCCTTTTTGTATACTCGATTAGGGCCTTGTTATACCTGCTGATCCGGGGGACTTCTTATTCTCGACAGGGGGCTTTGTTATACCTGATTAGGGGGACTTTGTTATACTTGATGAGGGGTTTGTTATACCTTGATCAGGGACTTTGTTATATTCATTGTGTTATTTTTATACTGACCATGGACTTTGTTGTAATTGATGAGGTTTTGTTATACGGATCAGGGATTTGTTATACCTTGATGAGGGGCTTTGTTATACTTGATCTGGGACTTTTTATCTGAGAGAGGGCTTTGTTATAAATGATCAGGGGACTTTTTTTTACTTTATAATTAGGGACATTTTTATACTCGATCAGCGGACTTTGTTATACTCGACCAGGGGACATTTTTATACTTGACCAATGGACTTTGTTATACTCGATCAGGGGACTTTGTTATACTCAATCAGGGAACTTTGTTATACTCGACCAGGGGACTTTGTTATACTCGATCAGGGGACTTTCTTATACTCGAGTAGGGGGCTTTGTTATACTTGATAAGGGGACTTTGTTATACTCGATTAGGAGGCTTTGTTATACTCCATCAGGGGACTTTCTTATACTCGATCAGGGGACTTTGTTATACTCGTCCATTGGACTTTTTTATACTTGACCAATGGACTTTGTTTTACTCGACGAGGGGCCTTTGTTATACTCGATTAGGGGCCTTTGTTATACTCGATCCGGGGACTTTCTTATACTCGAGCAGGGGGCTTTGTTATACCTGATTAGGGACTTTTGTTATACCTTCCGGATCAGGAGGCTTTGTTATAATTTCCGGATCAGGACTTTGCTATACTCTCGACCAGGGACATTGTTATATTAACGATCAGGGACTTTGTTATACTCGACCAGGACTTTTTATACTTCTGGACCAATGGACTTTGTTATACTCGATGAGGGGCCTTTGTTATACTCGATCTAGGGACTTTGTTATACTCGATCAGGGGACTTTTTTAAACTCGATCAAGGGACTTTGTTATACTCAACCAGAGGACTTTGTTATACTCAGTCAGGGGACTTTGTTATACTCAATCAGGGGACTTTGTTATACTCGATTAGGGGCCTTTGTTATACTCGATGAGGGGGCTTTGTTATACTCGACCAGGGGACTTTGTTATACTCGATCAGGGAACATTGTTATACTCGACCACGGAACTTTTTTATAATTAATCAGGGTACTTTGTTATACTCGATCAGGTTAATTTGTTATACTCGACCATGGGACTTTTTTATACTTGACCAATGGACTTTGTTATACTCGATGACGGACCTTTGTTATACTCGATCTAGGGACTTTGTTATACTCGAGAAGGGGACTTTGTTATACTTGATCAGGGGACTTTTTTATACTCGACCAGAGGACTTAGTTTTACTCGATCAGGGGATATGTTATACTCGATCAGGGGACATTGTTATACTCACCCAGAGGACTTTGTTATACTCGATTAGGGGACTTTGTTATACTCAATCAGGGGACTTTGTTATACTCGACCAGGGGACTTTGTTATACTCAGCGATCAGGACTTTCTTATACCGAGCAGGGGGCTTTGTTATACTCGATAAGGGACTTGCTATACCGACTAGGGACATTGTTATATTACCCATCAGGGACTTTATTATACTCGACCAGGACTTTTTTATAGTTGACCAATGACTCAAGCGGCGCCTGATGAGGAGCCGTTATATCGGGATCAGGGGCCTTTGGTTATACCTGACGAAACCGTTATACTTCCGACCAGGGACTTTGTTATACTCTACATGGGACTTTGTTATACCTGATCAGGGATATGTTATTCGATCAGGGACTTTGTTATAGTGGGCCAGGTAACTCACACGATCAGCGGACTTTGCTATACTGGCTGCGGGACTTTTTTTTATACTCGATCAGGGGACCTTTATTATACCTTAGACCAGGGCCTTTTGGTTATACCCGATCACCGGACTTTGCTATACCGATCCGGGACTCTTTGGCTATAATCGACC
>NW_024751312.1:0-9605 GCF_018991925.1 Homarus americanus
AGTACTACAGTATTATAGTTTGAGCTTTATATCACCTGTAACTCTTCTATGAGTTGTTAAGAATCTTGGTATACTTACTTGACAACTGTCCAGGATCTGAGTCAGTCTGGCTCCTCAAAGCTTCTCCTGGTTGTCTTTATCTGTGTGTACAGTATACCTCTGTCTTTATTTATGTACAGGTAGTGTCTCCAACATAACACTCAGGTTCTGCTGGTCAACGATGCGGTCAAATTTTCAGACATAATTTATTTATACAACATTTTGATGATAGTTTTGGGGATCAGTTATTAAGGTGGTGTTATTTTTGTATTTTTTCTTATTGTTTTTAATCTTTGTTTCTTCTTCTTCCTGTCCTTTTGTTTTTTTATTCCCCTTCCTGCTGTATTCAGAGTCGGCCCACCGTACAAGTGGTAAAAGTAGTTGCTTGGTGCCCAGCAGTCTCTCGGGCCTCCCAAGTGACGTGTTTCTAATTTATTTTTACCTTTAAAAAAAATCCTGAAATGGTAAATCATTTTCACACTGGCCCAGGCTGGTAAAACATACCAATGGTAAAGATGCAATAATTGTCTATGCAGTGTGAAAAATTACCATACCGGTATATCATTTGAGGCGCTCCCATTGATAGTGATGAATCAACCAATGGCGCCTAAATCAGGGTTTATTGGTCATCCTTTGACAGTGGAGGTAATCGCACAATGTCAGGGCTACCAAGCCTAAAACATGACATGACAGCATTCAAGTATCAGTAATTTTCATTCACCAAAAGCAGCTAGAAAGAGATGTAGCCTAATCTTTGGGTAGCTTTTACAATTGCTAGCTCTCTCCCAGCATCAACAGAATGAAGTTTTTCCAAGGTTAAGCTCCTCAAAACCTACCTAAGGCCCACAATGTCTCAAGATTGCCGTAGTTATGAACATTAATCACAAGGTTGGAAGCCAGCTGTACTGTAGGGAGGTTATACATGATTTTCTTCCCAGTAAAGCAAGAAAACACAAAGTTATAGTATCTACTGTATCAGGACATTACCCGCTTCAGTGTTCACAAGGTTTGGTGTTTAGAATTTTTAAACCACCACAGAAAAGAAGAGTTAAAGAATCTAATATTATATTTTTATACTGGTTTTCTTGTTTCCCCATAAACATTAATCACTTTATTTTCTACTAGAAATGTTTCCTGTGATCATTATGCTGGTACATTAGGTTCATGAGGTATTATCTCTGAGCAGGATTTAATTACAGTATATTACTGTTATTTATTGTGCCGATACAAATGGTGTATGTAATAATGTGCAATGAAATTCAGATGTCCTTGAATAAATGCTTTAGTCTTACAGTCATTATACATTAGACGATCATTATAGAGTAGGCGATCATTATACGGTGCTTGAGAGGCGATTCCCTTGCACGGTTAAGCCATAAGCGTGGTTGGGGTCCTCTCCAGGAGAAGAAATATGTGAAGGTTATGTGTGACCACCACTATCATTCTTTCCCTGCTTGTTTAGTGGCTAACTATAATACCTTTCAGGCCTATACAGTACAGGTAACTCAATAAATGTCTGTCTGTCAGGGGTGTGGAGTGGTGGTGTTAACATCTTCGCTGGTTAAGTTTATGAGCTGTGGCTGGGTCATGTGTGGCAGTTACCCTGATTATAAATATTTATGGCACTTGAAACACTTAGAATTTTGGTGTTTATAATAAATGCCAAAAAAATATTGTTTCTTGCTGTTAAAATACCAAAATTCAGTAGCTGCATCAAGTGCCATAGATATTCTTGTATAAGGAATGTAAATTTCTCCATTCACAGTGTGTGCAGCTGGCCACCCACTGCAAAGATTTCATATTTTGTATTTAACTTACAGTATATCTACCAAATAACACAATAAAGTAGTGCTATTAAAAACTTAATGGATGATATAAATGATATGTGTGTGGCTAATATTAGTTTGTCAGGCCAACCTATATAAAGTGTGTGTGGTTGTGGACTGAACAGCTGACTCACCCTCCATGTGTTCGTGTGTGTGACAGCAGCACATGGATTATATGGTGGTCAAACTTACAAACTCAAGGTCGAATCTAGGAATTTTTGTATTTATGTATTTTGAGTTAAATTGTCGTACATTTTTTCACATTACTTTTTTACTTTTATCCTCTTCGTCACTGATTGGCCGGTTCAGTGCGTATTGTTTAGGGGCGTTAGTGGTACAGTACAGCAGTAAAGCACTTAAATCTCACTAATATGTTAAGCGTTTGAGCCTCGGCCCGGACATACGTGAGAAGGGTGTTATCCAGTGTGACCCAAACACCACAGGTTTCCTGGTTCAAAAAAGTTGATTATTATTTCAGGAATATATTAAGAAATAGATTAAGATGAATGAATTATAGAAATATAATATGAATTATATTAAGATACTGTACAAAAATACTTTTGGGTGCATAGCCCGGGAGAGGAGGTGGCGGGTGGAATTTTGATAAAAGGAAATGGACTGTAGATTAAATAAAGTTTATGACATTTGATTTACCATAAAAGTGAAGATATTGTGCAGACAGCGGCCTGACATGACTGAGGGAGGTTGTTGGGTGTTGCTGGGTTAGTACCGCAGGAACCAAATATTGCCGGGGATTGTTGAATATTACTTCATGACACTAAACCGGTACCATTTATTGGTAAAACTCAAGATCCTACAGTATGCAATAGTACACTACCAGATGAAAGTGAGTATCCTAGTAGTAGGCAGCTACCAAACAGGGAGGTACTACAGCCTGGGAAGATATTGGAACTATAATGTGTTGTCTAATGGTAGACCCTACTGCCATATGTGACCAAGTCCCAGGTTGATGATCTGACTTTCTGCCTCATTTACACGCAATTGCAGGGTCTCAATTGTTTCTCTTACTATGACAACACAACATACATATATTGTTTCTCACTTTTTATCTTTTTTAATTTTGTATTTCTTTATGGTTTTTTTATTATTATTATTATTATTATTATTATTATTATTATTATTATTATTATTATGACTATTATGATTATTATGATTATTACATTTTCACCCCCTAGGCCCCGATGTGGGTCAGTGACCTGTGCCGGGTGGGCTAATCCTGTAAAATAATACAACAATGAACAGTGAGACACTGTGTGGCCAATACTGCTGTTTCCACCCCTGCCCGCCAGTTCCAGCGCGCAGGGCGGTGGGATATATAGTAAGCTTTGTCAGATCAAACTAAGCCAGTAGGAAAACACACTGCCAGTAATCTATGAGATTAGTGTTTGTAAATGTGAGATAGTATTATCGCCTCAGGGACTGTTTTAGATACTGCACATCTTTTACTGTCTATATGTGTCATCAGTTGTCTGGTATGGAAGCTTTGGTCTTGACACTTCCCCAGTAAGTAACTCACCCTATGGATAGCTCTGACAAAGACTCAAGTGTGACCTGAGGGAGGCCCAGCAGGTGCTTGGACTGTCTCCTATGGGAGACTGCTTAGCTGGTGACTATGGGGTTGGGAGGAGGTCAGGCTGACTCTGTCCTCTGTCGACAGTGACGGAAGTCGCCTCAATGGGCGAATGAACAGAATGACGACCAGATAGGGAATGACAGTGCCCCGTGGACTGGACTGCAGGGCCTTTATATGGGGGAGAACCAGCCGCGATTGACCTCTAAATTGGGTGTGTCTTGGCAAGGTGTGGTTGTAGGTCAAGTCACCGCCAACTCAAGTAATTAGTGGCGTCAGGTCTCTTGGGACTGTAAGGTGTGTCGACTTGGTATGGGGTTACCACGAGGCATCTACCTTGAGGGTAAGGAAACTAGTTTTATGCACGCCATCCAGCCTGTCAACACATCAAACAGGCCAGCTCTCTGTCTTTTCAGTGGAGGTAACATCTTGCTTGAGACTCTTCAGCTAAATGCCTGTGTTTGCAAAATGGATTAATTTTGAAATATATTTTACATATTGACAATATATATGCAGTGCAGTGTTGATTTAAAGAAAATAATCTTGAATTACACCAAATGAACTAAAATTTTATGGGTGAAATGGCGCCAGGTGATTCTCTACCACTTGCCATCTTCTTCTCCCTTCCTCCACTCCCATTCTAATTCCCATCATCATCATCCAGAGCCTCTACATACACACCTCATAGTAAGTGTACTTTACTACCTTTTTTGTTGAGGCAATTTTCAGTGAGCTGAAACCCAACTACCCAAAACCCATTGAAGAATGAGCCAAGTTAACGAGCAACCTTCTAGAACTGATTGTGTCAGTAACTGAGGGACCACTGTAGTGGGACTGGGCTGTTTTGGAGAGAGAGAGGAGAGGAAGAGAGAGAAAGAGGAGAGAGAGAGAGGAGGAGAGAAGAGAGAGAGAGAGAGAGAGAGAAGAGAGAGAGAGAGGAGAAGAGAGAGAGAGAGAGAGAGAGAGAGAGAGAGAAGAGAGGAGAGAGAGAGAAGAGAGAGAGAGAGAGGAAGAGAGAGAGAGAGAAGAGAGAGAGAGAGAGAGAGAGAGAGAGAGAGAGAGAGAGAGAGAGAGAGAGAGAGAGAGAGAGAGAGAGAGTTCCTTATGTGTTTGCCTTTAGGACAATTATTTCTTTTACCTGTTTTGTATGTACACACACACACACACACACACACACACACACACACACACACAAAAATAGGTAAAAGAAATAATAATTGGAAAATATTCACATATATCAGAAACAAATTTATTACAAGAAATCAACCTCAAGTCCATGCTCTATTAATAAAGTACTATAATAGAGAACGAACTTGAGGGAGACTCCACTTTTAATAAATTTGTTTCTGATAAAATTGTAGAAAGTATTTTTCCATTATTATTTATTTGTATAATAATAATAATAATAATAATAATAATTAACGGTTTATTGAAAGAGCTTGGCCAGAAGGCTGAAATATACAGTTACATATTTGGGGAATGGGTTTCAATTACAAATAATATACAAGTAACATAAGTGATATAAATAAGATATATAATAACTAGATGGGGAGCTCAAACTACAGTGCATTTCAACATAGTGACAGTGCAAGAAGTAGTGTTTACTGGGAGTGAATACACTGGTCTATTACAAGTTATTGATAATTTTTACAATGGTTGGGACTGGGCTGTTCTTATAGCTGCATCAGTTCGCTGCACGTATGGGCTGGATGTGCTTGAGGTTCGAACAGCAATTTCTAGGATCTCAGGTGGTAGTAGGAGCCGAGTCCAGGATGGTGCAGAAGCTCAAATTTGCAGATGAGGTCGTGGTGATGGTCAGTGAGAGTCGAAAGGGAGTGAGTGGGGAGTGTGTATGTGCTAACACACACACACAACACATATTTATATACAGTGGTCCTCGAGCATAATCTATACCAACTGCCAGCAGGTTGCTCATTTACCAAGAGCTCGTTAACCCAAACGATTGTTTCAATGGGTTTTTGGGTAATTGGTTCCAGCTCACTGAAATTGCCTAAATTCAACAAAAAGGTAGAAATGTTCACTTACCTTGAGGTGTGTATGTAGAAGGCTCCTGGATGATGATGATGGGAATTAGAATGGGGGTGGAGGAGAAGGGAGAAGAGAAGGAAGTGGAGGTGGAGGAGAAGGGAGAAGAGAAGGAAGTGGAGGGGAGGAGAGAAGGAGGTGGAGGAGAAGATTTTACTGTTTCTTGGAAGGTGAGTCACCTTCCATGAAAATGTCAGGAACCTCTGGACTGACAGATTCTCCACCATAGAACATCCTCTCCTTCTTTGAAGTGGAAGGCTGAGGGCTACCTGTTCCTCTGCCTTTTACTGAAGAAAGTCTCAATTGTGGCTCGGGGCATCTCTCCCACCATTAACTTATGTTTAAAGAAGGAGACCATTGTGTCCTCAACATGACACACAAAGATTCACATTTTTCCACACCTGAGTGCCTTGAAGCCAGTTCCTGAATCCTCCCAGTAGTAAATAAACATCTTTCAACTCTTTAGTTGACATATGGTCATCACTTTCCTTTTTCATCCTCACCATTGTCAGCCTCCTAACATCTCATCCAGTTGCTTCAAGTCTTCAGGAGTAAGTTCCTCATGAGACATCACGCCCTTCGACATCCTCCTCCTCCACTTCAAGGCCAATGACTGACCAATGGACACAATCTCCTGGTCCAACTTGTTTTTCTCAACTCTCAAAATCATGGACTACTGATGGCCACAGTGCTTCCATGAAGAATTGAGGATCTAGTGGAGACTTGCCATGATGACACAATCACTATTTACAGCCTCCAGGATGTTGAATTGTGTCTTCCAGAACTGTGCAGTGTTAGTTCAGGATCAGTGGAAGCTGCCTGATGACACCTCCAAACATTTCTTCATGTACAACTCTGGAGTTGCTGATCACATTCTGGTCCATTGGCTGTATGATTGATGTAATGTTGGGAGGCAAAACAACACTTTGACAAAGTCAAATTGATACTCCAAGTTCTGGCAAGGTCAGGTCATGACCAGGAGCATTATCCATGAGGAGAAGAGCCTTTAAAGGAGTTTATTGGTGGTTAGGTAGCCTTGGACAGAAGGCACACGCCAACAGCCCATTCAATTAAAGAGCTGTCTTGTCACCCATGCCCACGAAGCTGACTCCAATAAACCCAGCTTTCCTCTACCACTTTTGTTGTTTGAACACCCTGGGTTTCATCGGTAGATCAAACATAGGCCTTCCAGTCGGAAATCCCCGAAGCATTGTACCAAGCAATAGAGTGAGACTCTTTTTCACGGGTTTATGCCCAGGTAAAGAGGCCTTCAACTCCTGGTGATGAATGTTCTTAAGCATCTTTTTCCAGAACAGCCAAGTTTCGTCCACATTGAACACTTGCTATGGAAGATAATTTTCTTCTTCCACCAGTTCTTTAAACTCCACTAAAAACTTTGCTGCCCCCTTCTTTATCTCGCACCAGCAGCTTCCACCATGCCCACAACACTGAAATGTCACTGCCCTTTCTCTTAAATTTTTCAGAACCAGCCGCTATTACTGGCCCTAAATCTTCAAATTCTGTGCCTGAATAACCACGGCTCTTCAAAAAAATTCAGTAGAAACTGAATCACCTTCTCATCTGTTTTTCTCAATCCAGATGAGAATAACCTCTCAGTTTTGCAATTTGGGACCACTTTTAAACACTGTAAATTGTCTCTCACTTCACTCTAAATTTTTCTCTTCAATGCAAGAATTGTCGAAACAGTTGATGCTGACATGCCATATTCTTTGCATACGCATTTGTTCTAAAGCCCTCTTCATGTTTTTACAATTTCCTGCTTAGTTTGGATTGAAAACAAGCTTCCTTGATCTCTTAAACCCATGCTGAATTCAAAACAACCTCAACACGGATACCTTTAAGTTTAAACTTCTTGAAATAAAGAATATTTTCTTAAAAATAACACTGCACTGCACTATATACAGTTGTAAATCTCATTCCGAAAACCTCGACCTGAATCAGCCGACCATGAAATTAAGGACCTGAAATTCAACCTTTCCGGATAAATAGTAACTTGTGCTTATGCTTGGAAGCACTAGCACCACTTTCTGCAATCATGGTCTTTTGAAGACATATTGAAGGGTTAAATGTTCATAGTAGCTTCAAATTTCGCGAAGTTTAAATTTTAACGATTTTATTGAAACACACAAAAAAAAACAAAAAAAAATGACGGGCGGAAATGAAATTCTAACGGTTGAACGCTCCGCCAACGCAGCAGACGACCATGCATAACCATGTAAACAAAGGCCATTTCTTATGTACAAAAAGATCATTATTGTTTATTACTGAACGTCTTTTTTTTATTTAATTAATGTTTATGTGTGCAAATGAGCAATACAATTCATTAATAATATGTAGAATATTAAACACACGAGAAATGACACTACATTGTTTTCAAGTGATTACAAAGCCATGACTGACTGGTCTCTACATATAAACTGAAGAAAATAAGACCTTAATAGCTGTAGTAAAATTATTATGATAGCTTTTAAGTAATGTTATAAAGGAACAATAGAAGTAGCTAATCTATATAAAAGAGAAAAGAGAGGATATGTAAGTAAGCAAGACAGGTGAAAATATATCGCCAATTTACATAAGAATATGAAAAGCAAATACCTATTTACTGTCATATATATTTTAACAATGTTTGAATTTGTTTTTATTGAATTAATGTACGACAAAAACAAACAACATTAACAATACGGAATATTAGAGGAGACTCTAGACTCTGCATTGTTTATGTTAGAACGAAAACCAACTGATTAATTCACAAAAAACTAAGAAAACAAGACCCTGAGTTTAGTAGAAAATCAATGAAAAATGAATATGATTGCTTTAAAATTGCAAGATACAATGTTAAACAATGAAACAATATAACAGCTAAACCAATAATGGTAAAAAAAAGTGAGACTGCCATGAAATAAACAGTGAAAATATATCACACATTTCCAACATAAGAATATGAAAGCAAATAATTTATTTACTCACCATAAATATTGAAGGGTTAAATGTTGTACTCTATAGACAAGCAGAGAGAGAGAGAGAGAGAGCAGCCGAACTGCCGGATGTAAACAAACTCCACTTGACTTTTGTTGTTTGTTTTTTTATGATTAGCCCAATTCGGCACAGGTCCCTGACCATTGGGGCCTGAGGGGCAAAATTTAATACTCCTGTACACACACACATCCAGATAAAAAAAAAAAAAGCTGCTAATCTACCTATTGGAGTAACCTAAAATCGCCCGACCAGAATGTCGGACTAGAGAGGTATAACCTGTATTATCAATATGTGAAATAAAATTTCAAATGACCACACAATTTGCTTGGAAACACAGAAAAAAGCATTTAGTTGAAGAGAGTCTCAAGCAAGATGTTACCTCCACTGAAAAAGAGAGAGAGAGAGAGAGAGACTAACGCCTGTTTGTGTGTTGAGAGGCTGGATGGCAACATAAAAACAAGTTTAATTACTCTCAATTGTGTTCAACAATTGTTAAAAATGACTAACAAATTCTAATATTAAACTTTTAAAAATTATTGAATAGTATAAACTTCTTGATAACAGGGGTAGCAAGAGAACGAATCTAATTGGTTCTAGAACCTTGTTCGCTAGTAGTATTCGCTCAAGCAGGGGATTAATCCGCTCCAGGCCCCCAAATACAACCACTTAACGCTGAAAATATAATATAAAAATTGTAAAATTGTAAAAAAAAGTAGCAAATATGCATCTTAAACCCCCCCGAAATAAAGAATATCATTAATACTTGTAATAAAAAAAAAAATTTCATTGTAGGAGTTTCTGCTCTCATATAGCATCTTCTCAATTTTATAGGCAAAAAACCGTTCGTTATTTCACAGAGGAAATATTCAGTAGAACTATCATTATAGCATACTCCCACTGTATTTACTAAAATAGTATACACTTTCAGCCCCAGAACCGATTACTGTATTGGCAGACTAATACTAGCCTACAGTTGCTGACCGCCAAGGCAAGCTTAAAACATGTTGAGGTCGGCTCACAGAAGAAACTCGTTAATCGAAGAGGATTGCTCGTTAACCGGGTTAAGAAGCTTATGGAAGAGCATGTAACTGAACGAAGTACAACAT
>NW_024751313.1:0-20854 GCF_018991925.1 Homarus americanus
AGTGATTTTTTTCCTCTCTTACTTCTCTGGACAAATACGACCTTTATCCCATCAGAAAAAATATCACCATATATTTTCTTAATCTACAGGTGCCAAGGTTTAAAATGACGGATGGTGTTAAAAATTTACCTGAAATTTTTACGTGACCACATATTGTCTTGTTGAGTTTCTGAGAGAACTTCACGGCTAAATAGCGCCTCTGTATTGATAGCCGGTACATGTCGTAATATCCACCGCTCATAATTAAATCTTTATGTCCGTTTATTTTGTCCTAATTTAAGTATCAAAGAGTGTTTTTATTTTTAAGTATCTTAAGTATCTTTTTTCCTCCCTCTTAAGTATCTAAGTATGATGTTTTTTTCATTTTTAAGTAACTAACCATATTTTTGTTTTCATTATAAAATGTGATTGATATAGACAACAGAAGTAAATATCAGCTGGAGGTCGTAAACGAAGCTGATGTGAAGTATTTTGACTCACTGTTCCCACGAACTAATTGCTTCTCTGGTTTATACCGAAGAAATAAAACCGTCAACGAACCATCCGATTCAAATGTGTCTTAGGCGATACAGGGTGTTTAGGCGTCATTCTGATACCAAGAATGACTTTGTGTACTGTGGTGAAGCTGGGGTAGGATAGGGTTGGGTTGGGTTGGGATGGGTTAGGATTACGCATGTGTGGGTATATTCTGTCGCATTTTATAGGTATCTTGCGTCTTTCTCTTTATTCCTTCTTTATCATGAGTATCTGTGCCTATTATTACACCACCTCGCAGGATAGTGGAAGAGGAATGGATAGTAACGAGATAATATTCTTCTTACATACACCTTAGCTTGATTACAGGTAACACCAGGTAGAAGTTACGTGACTCTTAAGAGTTTTCCTCGACTTGGCTGATTCAACTGTAAGACTTGCTGTATTTATCCTTATTAAAATCCTCCACCTGTAGGACCCTCCACTTGTAAGACTCTCCACCTGTAAGACCCTCCACTTGTAAGACTCTCCACTTGTAAAACCCTTTATGGATTTGAAATACCTTCTCGTCTTGACTCCACTAGTACTGTACACACCCTCTCTAGCCTTAGTTTACAGTAATGTTGAAGTATATAATGAAGACTCACAGCTCATGGGTTAGAAAAACAAAAGATGCTTGTTTTATTTATATATTTATTTATAGCTTATTTTAGAATCCCCGAAAGTTAGAACAAAATGGCTGACGGGACTCACAAGCGGGCGATGTTTACAGTATGGACCAAGAATAAAAATAAATGAAAAATAAAATAAATAAATCATCAAAATTAGTGCATTGTTTCTCCAGGGGTAAGTATAGAAGTACAAATGTTCTCCCTTGTGGAGTACTTGATCATGGCTGCATTATAGAGCTTCTACTTTTGGGTAGATTGATATAGATACATTACCTGAGTTTGTGAGTTCTAGAGACTCTACAAATAATAACAAAAGTGTTTTCCTTCTGTTTGTGGCACTTGAGGTGTTTAGGTTAGGTTTAATTAAAATGGTTTAGTTATAATAGTTATATTACGATAAGTTAAGTTGAATTTAGAACTTTTGATTTGCATATATCGTGTTTTAGAAGGATTTGTTAGCTAATAAGTTTAATTTGGATAAGTTTAGTTTAATTTAGATCATTTGATTTTACAAGGTCGTATTATAATGACTGGGAACCATATAGAAAACTGTTAGAGAAGTAAATATTTCTACGGCAGTGAATGAGTAAGTCAATAAGTGGTGTATAGAGCTGCTGACGCAACTTAAACAGTATATACTGTACATTATATGTTATCAGAGCTTTCCTGTTGTACGTAACCGCCTCCGTCAAAGTGTCTTACTGGCTCATGTGAAGATTAGCCTCTAGTTTATTTAACCTCAAGATTAACTACACTGGCACTGCCTGACCTGACCTGCCCTACCCTACCCTACCCTAACCTACCCTACCCTACCCTACCCTACCCTACCCTACCCTAACCTAACCTAACCTAACTTAACTTCCCAAGTAGCGTTAGGTTAATCATTAGTTGAAATAAGCTGGGAGGGTTAATCTTCAGGTAATCTATCTTAATTAACAATTTTGGTCAGGTGAGGCCTTCCTTACCTTACTCGAGAACAGGAGGAGGAGGACTTGCTAACGTCTACAGATCATCGTCAACCAAGGCAGATATTGAATACCTTTTGTTTACCTTCGTGGCTTAAGAACACATCTTAACACCATAAGACTATTCGCCTCAATACAATAATACAGTAATTGATTATTGTATTCTAATAAAATTTACGGTGTATCTTGTGAACCAGATTTATTGTTTGACCTTAGTGAATGAGAAACTGGTTGAGGTGTATTGTGGTAAACATCCTTAAGAGCAGCTCTGTGTGTTCTTACGACCTCAAAGTAACACAAAAGGTAGCCAATATCTACCCTTGATCAGTCACTTTATGTAGATGTCAATTGTGTCATTTTTCTAGACTTAGTGCCCCCTGGAGGAGAAAGTAAATACAATGTTGATATATTTTGGTCACAACACACACTAGTAGATTATTTTTCCTTTTTAACTAAATAATTAACACTATGAAGCTAACTAATTATATAACTCAAAGATGGTAACCAATATGGCGTCGATATTGTTCACATACTCTATGATAAATAGATGTATTGTCTGTTTAATTTTAGGGAAGAATTTAATTTATAAACTTTTGAGAATCTGGATACAGGAGTTTTGTCTTTGTGTGTGTGTGTGTGGTGATGATGACGCATACTTTCCTCTGCAGTGAAAAAAATATCTTGACATTGCAAAGTTTAACTGTAAGCCGAAGGAACGTTTGTAATGTGACTTGTTATGTGAAATTGTAACTTGAAATTCTTTGTGAAAAAATATTTCCCTATAAAGTTTGGCAATAAATGAAGTATTACATCAAGGTGTAACTTGTAGTTTCTTGTGGAGTAATTACCTATGTGGACGATACAGCTACTCCAGGGTGTAAGACCTAGAGTAGAAAGTCTTTAGACCTTACCTGAGGTTGAAAGACTCTTATAGTGGAACGTCTTAGGTATTGAAACTTTAATTACAGTAAATAAAATATAATCTACCTAAACATTCCTTCACCTGGCGACAACTAATGATACAGGTGGTGTAATAGCTCTTTAAAATTCCACCGTTTGATATAATAATGACCACACATGAACTTATAATGTGCAATATCTTGATAACAACATTACACATAGTCCAGTGTATGTGTAGTGAGGGACATCTACCTAAATGAGTTACAGAATGTGGAGTTGAGGCAAAAAAAAGTTGGGACATGTTTGAGATCATCAGTTGAGCCAAACGTTTATACTCAATATTGTTTTAATGGTATTTTAGAGCGACCGAAAAATGTATACAAAATGGCCGGCTAGGTGACACATACCTTACAAGAAATAAACATGAGAACAAACACACACACACACACACACACACACACACACCAGTTTTACCCACATTATCACCAGACTATCGGCATACCTGGTCGGTGGACACCTGCCTCCTCCTCCTCCTCCTCACCTTGCTAATATGCTAATATGCTAATATGCTCTGGTATGTTCCAGTCTATTTAAGATATGCTCCCATCTATCTTAAAGAGCTTATGCTAGGTTGGTCTGATATGCTCCTCAAAGACTATGCTGATATACTCTTGTCATCTGATATGCCATTATGTTCATATCACTCTAAAGGATATACTAATATGTTCTGATATGTTGGTATAGTTCTGTCTCTCAGAGGGTGTGCTGATGTACTATAAGAGCATATGGGGTATGCTGATATACTTGGTTATGTAGCTAGGCTCATATCTCTCTTACAGGGTATGCTAATATACCCTGATATGCTTGCATCTATCTCTGAGCGTATACTGGTTGACTGTAATGACATAAGAGATATGCTGGTATGCTTCTAAGGGAATATGTTGTACATACTCTAATAATAATTTGAAATGAAGTTAGCTATACCTTAGATTCAGGGGATATACTGATATGATATGAATTAACCTAGAAGTATACTGATATGTTCTCAAGGCATTCAGGGGATCTGGTAGTATGCTTCGACATACTTTCGGAACAAGGTAAACTGGACCTTCAGAAGATAGGGTGATATGCTGACATATTCTGATGGATCTAAGAGAGAGTGGAAGACTATGAGAGCTAGTTAATATACTCAGGTATGTTGATATCCCTTCATGGCACTTGGGATATATGGTAATATACTCCGATGTGTCTCTTTGGATATACTGATATGCCACTAATGGGTCCCCAGAAAGCAGGAGACAAGTTGATCTGCTTCGAGGACACTAATCTGTATAATGATTTTTTCCCTGACTGTTAAGAAGTATACTGGTATATTTCAAATGTTGCTTAATATTATAGTATACTTTGGGCTGTTCTGAACATATTTCACAGCTGATTTTCAGAAATATATGCTGCTGTCACTGGCTTGTTTATTCCGGAGACATTGATTATACTTTGAGTATGTTGATATGCTTTGTTACCAGTCAGGGAATATGCTGATATGTTCTGACACTTCTCATTGATTACCCTGATATACTTAGATACCTGACAGTATTTATTGGAGTATAGTGTCCTATACTCTGATGTCATTCTAGTGATATGCTGATGAGCTGACATACCGCTTTATGTAACTGTGATATATTGAATCATATACATCCATTCCTCATGCTTAATATATATGATATTCTAAACAATGCTGATATTATTTATGTTATACCCTGATTATATACTAACATACTACAGTGTCATTTATAGTGTATGATATTAAACATTCGGGGGTATACTTTGAGGTTATTTAGAGAATATGATGGCAAACGGTGATATACTCTGATGCCATATTTGGTATACACTGATATATTGATATAATTTATATAATATACCGATAGATATAACTAAATATCTGTGAAGTAAATCCTGTACTTTTTGATATACCATTCAGGGTGAAGGTATGCTAATATACCACGATAGCACCCGTCTCTCAGCGCTAATATACCCTGATGGCACACTTAACATCCTGGCGCCGGTCGTGGGGTATACTGATATGCTAAAGTCTTCTTCATCTTCTAATATCTCGACTTCAGCTTCGTAAACTGTGATTACTTAAACGTATTTAACGCTCGTTTACGTAACTTTTTTGTAGAATAAATGAATGTATATCTGGGGTTCTTCTGTTTCTTTGTCCATCTGATGTTTGCGTCCATGTTGAGGAGAACCACTTAGCAGGGCTCGCATTTTCCCATAATGTGTTACCTCAAGTTCCATAATTTGCACTTAGTGAAGCCACGATATCCCGCGTTATGTTGCCCGTCTTACTTCCTTCTGAGTTATGTGTCTTAAGTTGGTGAAAAAATTAAATTAAGGCTGAATTATTGTTAAATGTTAAGGTATTATAGTACTTGTCTGTCGTGTTGTTAATATAACATAGTTTCACCAGCAGTATGTACTCAAGAGCTTATTAACATCGTTGACGAGTCAGAGCCGCGACACTGAACCAATCTATATGAACATTAACACAAAAAATAAATTGTTACATTACATCGACTGTCTGTGACAGCACCTTTGATTTATACAAATATTCACCCAAATGAATAACACCAAGTAATTCACCATGTTATTCACGACTCTTAGATCACTTGGCTTGCGTCTCTCAAAAGGTCGAGCCAGGGTCAGCTGATTCAGTAAACACCGCTCACATTAATAGGGACCTGCCACACTTTGCCATAAACAGATAAATTGTACCGGGAATTTTCCCCCCACACCCTCATCATTGTCACTTTATGTAACTTGCTGACAAAACCCATGACCCTTCAGGCCTTTTACGCCCTTAATGCATGAGTCATAAAGGCAAGCATGAACTCCGCATGCTTCCCAGTTGGGCACTGTAAACGCTTCTGCGCTTCACCTTGCACAGGATGTAAGGGGGTGCCCAATAAACTAGCCCCCTCGTGGGCAATCTGTAATCACTACCACTGTCTCGCGGCCCAGAGTAGTAGTTGGACATATCACTAGACAGGGAAATTCACACTTAACACAAGTGTGTTTTGGCGTGTTTGTTTACAAAACACAAGCCCATACAGCCGGTCATTCTCCACACACTAACAACCCTCCCTACTGTAACTACGATAGTTGAACCAGTCTATATTAAACACTCGTTCCTCCTCCTCGCCAGCCACTTAAGAGTCCCCAATAGTTTTTCTTCGCTTTCTCTCATTTCTTTTTAATAATAACAATAATACCAAGGATAGCTGCTGGGTCGTCTGCATTGTTGTTGTGATGTTACGTCTCCCTTCTACTCGCACAGCGGCGTTAACTTTTTTTTCTTGCTGTAGTAACTGAACCAAGAGCCACTCGTGTGACCACATTTGGAAGAAATTACTCGTAATTTCTTGCTCCAAATTAATTGCTCATCAAAGGGATCGTGTGACCGTAACTTAAGTCACCCTTTAAGAAAAACTGTAAATACTGATTCACAAAACTTAAGGATAATTTCTGACTTGGAACCATAGGTGTAATGCAGAAAACAGTTATTATATTCTAAAACCTACCCAAGAAATCTTTTACCCACTTACGATATAATTCTTTTCTATTCCATCAATAGATGTTATTTTACTTTTTTATACGTATTTTTATTTTAGTAATTTATAAACTATTTTCTTTATATACTTCATTACCTTTTAGTGTAATGAAGAGAATGAATTACAGAAGGTTTTTATAATTATATTGCGAACAATATTTTTCCTCGTAATAAATAAACAATGACGATGATCTTGTTTACAATATGGAGCTTGATGTCTTACTCCATGTTCGTTTATTACATTTTCTGCCATACCCGACTGTTCTTTTCTTTCTTGTGGTGAAGGTTTTGACAATTGATATATATATAAAGTTGAGTTAAGAATAATGACTCTGATATTATAGCCATTAGGTCCTGAATAATAAGTGGTGTCAAAGTGAACAAATGTATGATGTCTTCAATTACCAGCGTAGTGTGGGGTAACAGTGGGGGTAGAAGCGAAGGGTAGGAGTGAAGGGTGGGAGTAAGGCGTGGGAGTAAGAGTGAGATGGGGAGTGGTAAAGGGGTGAGATAAAGAAATTGGGGAAGTAAAGGCGTGGGAATGAAAATTGAGGAGATGAGGGGTGGAAGTGAGGGGTAGGAAGTAAGAGGGCTGAGGCTAAGGGAATTAGGGATGAGGAAGTAATAGGTGAGATGGGGGTGAGGGAAGTAAGGGGAATTAGAGATAAGAGGTGAGATGGGCGTGGGGAGTAAGGCGTGGGAGTGAGGCGATAGAGTGGGGTGAGATGGGGGTGGGAGTAAGGGGTGGGGTAAGGCGTGGGAGTAAGGCGTGGGAGTAGAAGGGGTGGGAGTAAAGGAATTGGGAATGCAGGGTGGGGAGTAAGGGGTGGGGAGGCTGGGGAGTGAGAGTAAAGAATGGGAGTGGGGTGAGGAGTAAGGGGTAGGAAGTAAAAGGGGTAGGAGTAAGGAGATTAAGGGAGTAAGTGGGTGGGGAGATGGGGTGGGAGTGAGCATGGAGTGAGGCGTGGGAGTAGGGTGCTAGGGAGTTAAGAGGTGAGTAAGGGGTGGGAGTAAAGGGTGGGGAGTAGAGGTGGGGAGTAAGGCAGTAGAGAGGAGTGAGGGTGGGAGTAAGGGGTGGGGAAGTAAGAGTCACAGTAGAGGTAGGAGTAGAGTTGGGAGTAAGTAAGGGGTGGGAGTAAGGCGTGGAAGTAAGGGTGGGATTAAGGGGTGGGATTAAGGGGTCGGAGTAAGGGGTAGGAGTAAGGGGTGGGAGTAAGGGGTGGCAGTAAGGGGTGGCAGTAAGGGGTAGGAGTAAGGGTTGGGAGCAAGGGGTACGAGTAAGAGGGTGGAAGCAAGGGGTGGAAGCAAGGGGTGGGAGTAAGGGGTATGAGTAAGTGGTAGGAGTAAGTGGTAGGAGTAAGGGGTAGAAGTAAGGGGTAGAAGTAAGGGGTAGGAGTAAGGGGTAGAGGTAAGGGGTAGAAGGAAGGGGTGGGAGCAAGGGGTGGGAATAAGGGGTGGGAATAAGGGGTGGGATTAAGGGGTGGGAGTAAGGGGTAGGAGTAAGGGGTAGGAGTGACGAGTAAGAATGTGGGACAAGAGGGAGGGGTAGCAGTGGGGGGTAGGGTTAGGTTACAAACTTCTATTTACTTCATCATCTGTATCCTGCTGGTGATGTTCTCTCTTTAAACAATTTGTAAAATAAATAAATAAATGGTCAGGTGTAAATGGTAAGAATTTAACAGAGTAATACTGAGGTATTACAAGAAAGAACTAAAACTGTCCACTGTGTGTATCAACATTTTATAAAAGTATTTGTGAAGCTGTAAAATACTTAGATATAAACTTTTAATTCAACTCTGTAATAAAAATAATTGCAATAATGAATCTAAACAAGAAATGAACTGGGTGAAAAAAATCTACAAAATACTAAAAATATAAAAAAAGAAGAATTACAGTAAAACCTGAATCATTGTAATAAACATTATTAAACTTTTCGTTGTTATGACCTAAAACAAACAAGGAAGACTCGTCTAGATTTTCGCTCTGTGAATTAACTCCTTGGATCGCTTTTGGGCAAGAGGGGAGTTACTCCGACTTATTCCGTGAAAATATTCCCAACTGTCCATAGAATACGTTACAGTTTCCTTTATAGTAAGTGACTCACAAATGATTAATATTCACATTCACCAATACTTTATTATATCAGAGAACAGTGCAGAGATAAGCTGGCCAATGAGCGATGGTCAAAGATAATACAGATTTAATACTGGATTGATAAGTACAGCTATAGTGATTTGTTTCATGTTACAGTAATAATAAACTTTATCAAATGTTATAACTACCAAAGTGTTATTTTCATGATCGATACCCTGCTGCCAGGATTATAACATCGTTTAAAAGTTCAGTAAAAATATCATGCAGATTAAAACCTAACCTAGTGTATCGTAACCTAACTTAGCCTTTCCTAAGCTAACTTAGACTATCCTAAACTAGCCTAACCTATCCTAATCACACCAAACCTAACCTATCCAAAATTTATATATCATCAACAGATTTATAGATATGTTGGAGAAATAATTATCAAAAGTTTGTTGTCTCTGCAAATGTATTTAAAAAAAAAGAAAATGAAATTAAAACTTTCTAGAGAACTCAATTGTGTCATGAGCGTTGCGGCTTGGTTAGGTTAGGTAACATTAGGTTAGGTTAGATAAGGTAAGGTAAGATTAGGTAAGGTGAGGTAGTGTTAGGGTTAAATACATTTTACTAATTTTGCATCAAAATAATCACGACTGAAGGTATCGGATAAAAACCTCTGAATATAATTCTTTTTCTGAGAAAAAAATTTCTTTACCACTTATTTTTTGCCCCACTTTTTTTATTAAGTTTGATGAACTTAGATTAGGTTAGGTATTATTTAACTCTGAGTCATGGGTACTTATTGGATACTTAGCAGAATAACTTGTTATAACTTGGTCCTAACAAAGGCGGAGTCTAAGCAAAAATGTTCACTTGACCTCATATTTGGATTTCATTACTGAAGGATATTTACAGCTATACCACATTAATAAGGTCTATCTGCAAGTTTATTCAGTCATAAAAAAAATATACCCTAAATGTGGACAATAAAAATCTTCTATTTTGGTACAAATTACTTGAAAAGTTGTAAGAAGACAAAAGCTGCATCTCTTCTATAAAGCGAGAAATAGAACAGCCAAGCCTCTTCTTGTCGTAAAAAAAAACTAATATTTTATTTTAGTATGTTGATGTACAAAACATTTTCTTCATTATTCTATGATAAAACAAGTCTAACAAGCATTATTAAAACATATATTATTAATTTTTTTTCATGCAATCCGGAAATAGCGACTACTATATCCAGGTTGATCGTGTTGAGGTCCTGTAAGTTACAGGCTAGATTACGAGCTCACTTACGGAGTTCGATGCCAAATATTTGTTTTGAGAATCCCGATCGGAGACTGTAAGTCCAGTTACTTGGTAAACAAGTAGATACAGTGAAATAAACTGCTGTACCTAAATATTATGTAACTCAAAATGTATTCCCAAAACAGCACGTTTACAGATGAAAATAAAAAAAAGCATAAATAATACAAACAAAATCAATTAATATGTTTTTTTATTACAGTATTTTTAAATATCAGAAGCGTAGGTTCAGCGCTTCTTTTGTGTCTTTTTCCCGGTGAAGATGTAGTCTCCCCATGGCAGGTACTGGTCCTTTTGTACACGGCAGAAAGTGGTAGTTTCCTTCTTCTTCTTGTTGTTTTGGGTCTTGTTGTTTTGGGTCTTAGTGTGTTTTGTGGTCTGCAGTTTGTTAGATCGGGGTCCCTTCTCCTTCATCTGGCAAGGCTTCACCTCCACCTTAGTCACCTTCGATACAGTGCGTCGGAACACCATTGTGATGTACTGGCACTAACAGCTCTCTCACTGAGGTCAAATCAAAATTTGACCATACAGAAAGAATTACGGTTTAATAAGGTTGGAATTTAAAGAAATTGACAACAAAATAAAGCTCTGTTTATCACTATAGTAAAGGGGGATGGTGTTTGTAAAGATGATGGATGGTGTTATAATATGTAGTGATGATGGATGGTGTTATATGTAGTGATGAAGGATGGCGTTATATTGTAGTAATGATGGATGGTGTTATATGTAGTGATGATAAGAGGGTAATATATGTAGTGATGATGGATGGTGTTATATATATATATTGATGATGCATGATGTTATATGTAGTGATGATGGTTGGTGTTATATGTAGTGATGCTGGATGGTGTTATATGTAGTGATGATGGATAGAGTTATATGTAGTGATGATGGATGATGTTATATGTAGTGATGATGGGTGGTGTTATATGTAGTGATGTTGGATGGTGTTATATGTAGTGATGATGGATGAGATTATATGTAGTGATGATAGGATGGTTCTATATGTAGTGATGATGGATGGTGTTATATGTAGTGATGATGGATGATGTTATATGTAGTGATGATAGGTTGGTTTTATATGTAGTGATGATGGATGGTGTTATATGTAGTGATGATGGATGGAGTTATATGTAGTGATGATGGATGATGTTATATATAGTGATGATGGTTGGTGTTATATGTAATGATGTCGGATGGTGTTATATGTCGTGATGGATGGTTCTATATGTAGTGATGGTGGATGGTGTTATATGTAGTGATGATGGATCGTGTTATATGTAGTGATGATGGATAGTATTATATGTAGTGATGATGATGGATGGTGTTATAAGTAGTGATGATGGATGTTATATGTAGTGATGAAGGATGGTGTTAGTGAAGATTGTGAAGTGAGATGTAGTGAAGATTGTGAAGTGAGGTGTAGTGAAGATTGTGAAGTGAGATGTAGTGAAGATTGTGAAGTGAGATGTGGTGAAGATTGTTAAGTGAGATGTTGTGAAGATTGTGAAGTAAGATGTAGTGAAGATTGTGAAGTGAGATGTAGTGAAATTTGTGAAGTGACATGTAGTGAAGATTGTGAAGTGAGATGTAGTGAAGATTGTGAAGTGAGATGTAGTGAAGATTGTGAAGTGAGATGTAGTGAAGATTGTGAAGTGAGATGTAGTGAAGATTGTGAAGTGAGATGTAGTAAAGATTGTGAAGTGAGATATGGTGAAGATTGTGAAGTGAGATGTAGTGAAAGATTGTGAAGTGAGATGTAGTGAAGATTGTGAAGTGAGATGTATTGAAGATTGTGAAGTGAGATGTAGTGAAGATTGTGAAGTGAGATGTAGTGAAGATTGTGAAGTGAGATGTGGTAAAGATTGTGAAGTGAGATGTGGTGAAGATTGTGAAGTGAGATGTGGTGAAGATTGTGAAGTGAGATGTGGTGAAGATTGTGAAGTGAGATATGGTGAAGATTGTGAAGTGAGATGTAGTGAAGATGTGAAGTGAGATGTAGTGAAGATTGTGAAGTGAGATGTAGTGAAGGTTGTGAAGTGAGATGTAGTGAAGATTGTGAAGTGAGATGTAGTGAAGATTGTGAAGTGAGAGGTAGTGAAGATTGTGAAGTGAGATGTAGTGAAGATTGTGAAGTGAGATGTAGTGAAGATTGTGAAGTGAGATGTAGTGAAGATTGTGAAGTGAGATGTAGTGAAGATTGTGAAGTGAGATGTAGTAAAGATTGTGAAGTGAGATATGGTGAAGATTGTGAAGTGAGATGTAGTGAAAGATTGTGAAGTGAGATGTAGTGAAGATTGTGAAGTGAGATGTATTGAAGATTGTGAAGTGAGATGTAGTGAAGATTGTGAAGTGAGATGTAGTGAAGTTTGTGAAGTGGGATGTAGTGAAGATTGTGAAGTGAGATGTAGTGAAGATTGTGAAGTGGGATGTAGTGAAGATTGTGAAGTGAGATGTAGTGAAGATTGTGAAGTGAGATGTAATGAAGATTGTGAAGTGAGATGTAGTGAAAATTGTGAAGTGAGATGTAGTGAAGGTTGTGAAGTGAGATGTAGTGAAGATTGTGAAGTGAGATGTAGTGAAGATTGTGAATTGAGAAGTAGTGAAGATTGTGAAGTGGGATGTAGTGAAGATTGTGAAGTGAGATGTAGTGAAGATTGTGAAGTGAGATGTAGTGAAGATTGTGAAGTGAGATGTAGTGAAGATTGTGAAGTGGGATGTAGTGAAGATTGTGAAGTGAGATGTAGTGAAGATTGTGAAGTGAGATGTAGTGAAGATTGTGAAGTGGGATGTACAGAAGATTGTGAAGTGAGATGTAGTGAAGATTGTGAAGTGAGATGTAGTGAAGATTGTGAAGTCAGATGTAGTGAAGATTGTGAAGTGGGATGTAGTGAAGATTGTGAAGTGAGATGTAGTGAAGATTGTGAAGTGAGATGTAATGAAGATTGTGAAGTGAGATGTAGTGAAGATTGTGAAGTGAAATGTAGTGAAGATTGTGAGGTGAGATGTAGTAAAGATTGTGAGGTGAACATAAGAACATAAGAACATAAGAAAGTGGGATACTGCAGGAGGCCGACTGGCCCATACAGGGCAGATCCCTTTCACACCCATCCCAGCACTTCCATGTGCCTATCAACCGTCTTGAAGCTCCCTGGCGTCCCGATCCTATATTTTCGTGGCCTATTCCACATATCACGACTCTATTACTGACAGTACCTATATTCTTTCTGAATCAGGAATTTATCTAATTTAAAAGCCATTTAATTCCTAGATTATTTCGTTATTACTGGGCTTCAGAACATCTTCCATTTACCTTATTAATCCACTTACCCTTTTACCTCTATCATATCTCCCCTGTCACCCTCTCTAATGAATGTAAGCCTAAGCACTGATCTTTCTTCATATGGAGATTTCTAATATTATGGATCATTTTGTCATTCTTCTTTGTACTCTCTCCAAAGAATCTATGTCCATTCTATAATAAGGACACCAGAACTGAACCGCATAATCCATGTGTGGCCTCACTAATGCTAGGTAAAGTTTCAAGATAACGTCAGCAGTTCTGTTACTCACAGACCTAGATATGAACCCAAGAATCCTGTTTGCCTTGTTGCGAACGCTAATACATTGTTTTCTAGGTTTCAAGTCGTTGCTAACAAATACACCTTGATTTTTTTCACAAACTGAGTTTTCTATTTCCGTGTTACCTAGTTTATACTTAACATTTGTATTCGTCTTCCCTATCTGTAGTACCTTGCATTTATCACTATTAAAATTCATTTGCCAGTCTACTGACCACTCATGTAAGGTATCTAGATCTCTTTGAAGGTGTTCAAAGTCACTGTCTGAATTTATCACTCTCCCCATTTTGGTATCATCTGCAAATTTACTAATCCTACTAGTTATGCCTAAATCAAGATCATTAATGAATATAACAAACAGCAGAGGGCCTAATACAGATCCCTAGGGAACTCCGCTTTTGACCGCACCCCAGTCTGACTTTAATCCATTTATGCTGACTCTTTGTTTCCTACCAGTTAACCATGGCCTAATCCTTTTAATACTGATCACTTCTTCATAATAGCTTCTACTTCATATCAATCTCTCATGAGGGACTCTATCCCTAGGCCGCTACTGAGCTTTCTCTAAATAAATTATATCATATGACATCATTATCTACACGCTTCAAATACTTCTGAGAAAAAGCTAAGCAAATTTGTGAGACAAAGCGTCCCTGGGTGAACCCGTTACAGGAAGAATAAGATTAAGTTTGAATCATTTCAAAGGTGGCTTCTGATTTTTGTAATGACAATTGACTCAGCAACTTGCCTATGATTGACGTGAGACTAATGGGACTTATTAAATACAGAGCTGCTAATGGATTACTCAACTCATCTCTACATTATTTTAATATTCTAGCATATACCTCGTCTGGACCAGGCGATTTATGAGGCTTCAGTTTGTTAATTACTTTAAGCACATCGTTACTAGTAATATTGATATTCATCAAAATATTTTCTATACTGTCGTTATATACCTTATGAACTTCTGGAAACTGTGCTAGGTTTTCATTTGTGAATACGGAGCGAAAATGACTATTTAACGTACTACACATTTCTAACTCATCATCAGTCATTTCTCCTGTCGTAGTTTTAAGGGGACCTATTGTATCTCTAACCTTTGATTTATACAGTTGATAAAAAGCTTTGGGGTATATTTCGATTCGTTTGCTACCTTGATTTCATAATTTCTCTTTGCTTTCCTAATTTCTGTTTATACCTGTCTTGTTAGGTTCTGATAGTAACCAAGTAAGTGATTTTCGCCTTTCTTAACTTTTCTATATACTCCTTTCTTTTCCCTAGAAGATCTAAGAGTCTATTATTCATCCATTTTGGTTGGTTCCGTATCGATCTGAATTTTCTTTTAGGGATGTGTTTATTTTGGGCATTATTGATTGTCGCAATAAATTGTTCATAAGTAGCTGCTAAATTAAATTCGGGGTTATCCCGTCCTAAGTTGACAGTTTCCGGAGATGTGGGGGGGATTAATCTTTTGACCATAGGGTCATCCCTTAGGTCTCTCCTTATGCTACCGTAATTAGCATTCCTAAAATCCGGGATCAAGGCCGAATTTTCCTTCTTCCTGCCATCCCATATTATGTTAAAATATGTGGCTTTATGATCACTGTTTCCTAGTTCGTCTCCAATCCCAACATATTTTACTAGATTTTCATTATTACTGAGAACTAAATCGAGGATATTATTTCCTCTAGTGGGCAAGTTTATAAATTTATATATAAAACTATCCTGTACTACTTCTATAAAATCTTCAGATTCATTATCGCTAAGTTGATTTTTCCAATCTATGCCTGAAAAGTTGAAATTGCCTAGAATACATACATTGTTTCTATCAGATGCCTTCTTTATTTCCTCCCATAGCAATTTACCATCGTTCCTACTCAAATTAGGTAGTCTATATATAACACCAATGACTACGGATTCACTGCCCTCACCAATCTCTACCCAAAATACTTTCATTGTCGCTATTTGTTTTAATGTTTGATTTATTGCAGCCTTTTAATGACACCCTGATATACACTGCTACACCGCCACCTCTCCTTCCTACTCTGTCAAATTTAAATAGGTTATATCCTGGAATATGAAATTCTGCTAAAAAATGCTTGCTGTTTGAATTTATCCATGTTTTCGTTATTGCAATTATATCTATGTTCTCTTTACTAACAATGGCCCTGAGCTGGTCCATTTTGTTACACAGGCTTCTACTATTAGTATAATAAACACTCAATATATTTCTTCCGTTTCTATCTGTTTTACATTTATTACTTTGATGTTTGTTATTATGACTAACTATATTTTCAGCATTATCTACTCCTGTTTCACTACTTCCCAGGACCTGCTTGTTTTTTGACTCCCATTTTCCCCGACCCCTCTCTACTGGCGAAACCCCCCCTTCGGAGTGACAATTTCACGCTTCAGGAATGCAGACAACGTCTTTACCCCCTCACGAGACAAGTGTACTCCGTCGCGACAGTACAGGTAGTCGTTGCCATAAAATCGTTGCCCGTCATCAATGAATGCCCAACCATTGTTTGCACAATGTTTTTCCAGTCGGCAATTAATAGCAATTGCCCTGGACAGCCATTCACGACCAAACCCTCTTCTAGGCAAGACACCACATACTATCGGGACCCCTCCCCTATCTCTAATCTTCCCCAGCGCCTCCCTATACCTCTTGAAAAGTTCCTCACTCCTAACCTTACCTATGTCGTTTCCCCCCACACTAAGACACACTACTGGATTGGTACCCTCCCCTGACAAAACTCTGTCTAACCTCTAGGCTACATGCCCTATCCCAGCCCCAGGAAAACATACCCTAGTCCTACGTTTCCTATCTCTCGCACAAAAAGCCCGATCCATAAACCTCACCTGGCTGAAGATTGTGAAGTGAGATGCAGTGAAGATTGTGAAGCGAGATGTAGTGAAGATTGTGAAATAAGATTATAAAGTAAACTGTAGTAATTGAGGTTAAACGAACGCGGGTTATTCTGTAGTGTATCCGTGTCTTGTTAACGTGGAACCAACATGGCGGTGGTTCTCAATATAGATACGTTATTTTGCCGGGAATTTCTGTCAAAACAAAATATGAATCAACCATATTTAGCCTAAATTAACCTAGCGGCTTTATTATATATTCTAAGTTTTTTAAGTTGGATAGATCAGATCAGGTTAGGTTAAGTCAGGTTGGGTTAGGTTAGGTTAGTTTTGTTAATTTTGCCACTTAGAGGCTAGTTTATTGTGCCCCCATACTCATCCTGTCAGCTGTAGCACAGAGAGATTACAAAGTGGTGTTAGATGAGATAGGTGGTTAAGTTAAGTTTCAATAGGTTAGGTTAGATTATGTCAGGTTGGGTTAAGTTAGGTTAGGTAGGTAATAATGGAGAAATGAGTTATTGATGCCGGGTGGGGAAAGGTTAAGTTTGATTAGGTTAGCTTATATATCAGACAAAGTTGGATTTAGATTATGATTAGATTATGTCAGATTAGATCAGTTCAGTTGATTATTAGATTATGTCGGGATGGGATTGAATTACGTCAGACACGGTCAGTTAAATCAAGTTCAATTCAGTTCATCAGGTTAGGTTAGATTATCGGGGTTGGGTTAGATTAACTTCAGGTTAGGTTAGATTATGTCAGGTTAGGTTAGATTATGTCAGGTTAGGTCAGATTACGTCAGGTTAGGTTAGATTATGTCAGGTTAGGTAAGTAGGTAGAGGTGTGTAAAAAAGGTCAGGTTAGGTCGGCAGGTTTTAGTGTAGGAGCTTAAGTATTCCCGTAAAAATTTCATGTTAATTTTTGACACCATACATTATAATAATCCTTATAAACTATGTTAAGGAACTGTGGTGTCATTTTTCTGAACGGTTTATTATAAGTTTTATGCCTTTAAAGAAGTTTTATTAAAGAGGGGCGTAATGAACCACAGATGTATTACCATTAAGTCCTAATTAACTTAAAACATGACTAATAACCTATGAACATGTAGTATTATATGATTACAATTTAACATAATATATCATGAATGCTGTTATAATATCATAAGTGTATTACAAACATGGCTGATCATATATGCCATCCTGTCTCTGGCAAAGAAGAGATTGCAGTAAGTAAAATTATTTGCTAAAGACAAATACTGGAAATTAAACATATACATATTACCAGTATCTGAAAAGCTTAGAACCACCGTTTTATATTTATTAAAAGTTTGTAGTGTTATACATCATGTGTAAACAAGTCACAAGTTATTATTTACGACATTGCTTCAGTCCTCGTCATCAGAGTCTTCTGTGTACAACAGATTCCTTCACCTTGTTTAGGCATTTCTCATCATCTGCTTGACAGTTACACATCTCGGTGCATGTCATGCTATTCTTTCTGATTCTTTCTGTATGAACATGACAATGATCCACATTTCCTGACGCCACATCCACATTTAACAAGTTCTGTGATTGCTACTGGAGCTGGTGGTTGGTCTGATATTACTAGTATAAAACAGTCATTGTCAATCTTCCAGCCATGCTCTAATTGTGAAAGCATTTCACTGTCTGCATCACAAGACCACAGAAGAGCTTGATACCTTCCTCTCAATATATGATACTTTAGAGTTGCTGCAGTCGCTGGTAGTTCTCCAGCTTCTGCCTGCGTTTTCTTGAAGAGATGCCATCTAAGTTATGACAGTTTAGTGAAAGTCATTCGTGGACAGTAGAGCTTAAATACAAATTCCTTTAGACCAATAAACATGTCTGCTGGAGGCATTTGGTCTACTCAGCATCTTGAATGCATCTATGACTTTTGTGTTAGATTTCATCAAAGTGCTCCAACATGCTTTCTTTCCTTTGCCAACAAATTTTCCAATGCAGTCAGATCCTGTGAAGGCATGGAAACCTGTAAGGCTCTCTGCCCAATGTGTCGTCGCTCACCAGTTCCTGTTTTCATACTTGTATTTTCTCCAAGTTGAGGCTGCTTTAATATGCCAAACACATCAGTGTCTGGTGACTTGATATGTAGAGTGCTGCCCTTCTGTGATGCATATACTGTATGTCCTGCTTAAGTTCTATAACTTGTGATAGCAATTTGATGGTTGAAGTCTTATTTGCTGCTTTCCACGACAGAAGATTAACCTTGGACATCTTTTCCCAGATGCTCAATGGACCAACAATACGTTTCTTGACAAATTTTTCATAATTTTGTCTTCCAACTTCATATGCACATAGATTGTCATATTTGGCATTTTCTGGCATTACAGCTCCAGTTACCAAGTTTAAAAGAGCATCATTTTCCTGGGATTACAGTCACCAATAACATTGTGTAGCTTCTGTACATCAGCATATTGACGGCTGACAATAGCTGTAGAGAGCTCATGATGTTCTGTTCTTTTGTAATCTTTATGAGTTTGATATTTTATGTAATGAACTTAATTTGAAAACCCAAATGGTAGTATATGATCTTTTATCACCTTAGACACTCTCTGCGTCATGCCTCTCAAGTGATTTTTTTCCTCTCTTACTTCTCTGGACAAATACGACCTTTATCCCATCAGAAAAAAATATCACCATATATTTTCTTAATCTACAGGTGCCAAGGTTTAAAATGACGGATGGTGTTAAAAATTAACCTGAAATTTTTACGTGACCACATATTGTCTTGTTGAGTTTCTGAGAGAACTTCACGGCTAAATAGTGCCTCTGTATTGATAGCCGGTACATGTCGTAATATCCACCGCTCATAGTTAAATTTTTATGTCCGTTTATTTTGTCCTAATTTAAGTATCAAAGAGTGTTTTTATTTTTAAGTATCTTAAGTATCTTTTTTCCTCACTCTTAAGTATCTAAGTATGATGTTTTTTCATTTTAAGTAACTAACCATATTTTTGTTTTCATTATAAAATGTGATTGATATAGACAACAGAAGTAAATATCAGCTGGAGGTCGTAAACGAAGCTGATGTGAAGTATTTTGACTCACTGTTCCCACGAACTAATTGCTTCTCTGGTTTATACCGAAGAAATAAAACCGTCAACGAACCATCCGATTCAAATGTGTCTTAGGCGATACAGGGTGTTTAGGCGTCATTCTGATACCAAGAATGACTTTGTGTACTGTGGTGAAGCTGGGGGTAGGATAGAGTTGGGTTGGGTTGGGATGGGTTAGGATTACGCATGTGTGGGTATATTCTGTCGCATTTTATAGGTATCTTGCGTCTTTCTCTTTATCCCTTCTTTATCATGAGTATCTGTGCCTATTAATACACCACCTCGCAGGATAGTGGAAGAGGAATGGATAGTAACGAGATAATATTCTTCTTACATATACCTTAGCTTGATTACAGGTAACACCAGGTAGAAGTTACGTGACTCTTAAGAGCTTTCCTCGACTTGGCTGATTCAACTGTAAGACTTGCTGTATTTATCCTTATTAAAATCCTCCACCTGTAAGACCCTCCACTTGTAAGACTCTCCACCTGTAAGACCCTCCACTTGTAAGACTCTCCACCTGTAAGACCCTCCACTTGTAAGACTCTCCACTTGTAAAACCCTTTATGGATTTGAAATACCTTCTCGTCTTGACTCCACTAGTACTGTACACACCCTCTCTAGCCTTAGTTTACAGTAATGTTGAAGTATATAATGAAGACTCACAGCTCATAGGTTAGAAAAACAAAAGATGCTTGTTTTATTTATTTATTTATTTATTTATTTATAGCTTATTTTAGAATCCCCGAAAGTTAGAACAAAATGGCTGACGGGACTCACAAGCGGGCGATGTTTACAGTATGGACCAAGAATAAAAAATAAATGAAAAATAAAATAAATAAATCGTAAATTGGTGCATTGTTTCTCCAGGGGTAATTATAAAAGTACAAATGTTCTCCAGCAGTGGGTAACGATCATAGCCACGTATAGAGCTTCTAACGCAGGTAGATTGATATAGATGCATTACCTGGAGTTAGTGGGTTACAGGGGCCTCCTACACGATAATATTAAAGGTGTTTTTTCCTTCTGTTTGTGGCACTTGAGGTGTTTAGGTTAGGTTTAATTAAAATGGTTTAGTTATAATAGTTATATTACGATAATTTAAGTTGAATTTAGAACTTTTGATTTGCATATATCGTGTTTTAGAAGGATTTGTTAGCTAATAAGTTTAATTTGGATAAATTTAGTTTAATTTAGATCATTTGATTTTACAAGGTCGTATTATAATGACTGGGAACCATATAGAAAACTGTTAGAGAAGTAAATATTTCTACGGCAGTGAATGAGTAAGTCAATAAGTG
>NW_024751314.1:0-10753 GCF_018991925.1 Homarus americanus
CTTAGAAGGACTTTTTGCTAACCCAATTGCTTCCCAAGACATTTCTTCCGCAGTTAATGCTGTGACAGGGAGAGTTGCTTTAATAGCTGCGCAAGAGCAAGACGATTCATTAAGGCTCTTGTTTGATTCAGGCCATACCACGAGATATTTCAGTCAAGACGGTGTTTTGTGCCGCCGCTGGCTCCCACCGACTATGTCAGAGGAAGACGCGGACTGGGCGTCTGTCACTCAAATAGTGATCCCACACACTTACAGACATGTAATTGGGTTGGAAACTTGCTCCTCCCACAGCAAGGTGTGACACTATTTCTTAGATGCCTGTTCTGTGAAACAAACGACAAGTCCGCAGATTTTTGGGTTGTGTGGGTTATTACCGGAGATATATTTGTAATTTTGCCGAGTTGGCACTACCCCTTACTGATTTGTTGAAGAAGGGTAATATATATTTTTGTTGGACTTCAAGGTGTCAGGATTCTTTTCAAAACTTGGAAAATGTATTATGCTCATATCCTATTTTGAGAGCCCCTAATTTTTCTAAGCCTTTCAAGCTAGCCTGTGATGCTAGTGATCTGTTATCTAGACCCACAGAATGAACACTTATGTCATATCAAAATTTGTGCAAGGAAAATTTTATTTTATGGGGGGAAGTGTTACGACCGTGTCGTATTTTTCTATTTTTTTTTTATGTAACATGCTTCCATGTTCCTTATTATTCCTGTAATGATGTGTTGTATTTACTATTATATAATCTAGTCACCTTAACCCTGTGCTGTTCAGGTTTTAACTGTTATTATTTGTTCAAACCCATTTTGTATTGTAACCAGCATTCTTTGTTCTCTAACGACCATCTGCATCGTTAAACGACCCACCGGCGGGTCGCGTGGCGGGAACCGACCTTATATATAGGACCCACCAACTGACGTGTTTAGTTCAGTCCTCTTGTCATTCAGTTCACATCCTTTGAGTGACACACGTCACCTGTTACTTATACTTAATTTATTTGTGTTGTTCCTGTCGCCACCAATGTGGTATATCTATGTGAGTGCCTATTTATGTCTCTGTTTGTGTCCATCAGTATTTGCTTAGTTGTATTCAAGTAATTCAGTGTTGTTTCACGTTAGTTAATTTCAGTGTTAGTTTTTATATGTTTATGCAGTGTTAACGTAATCCAATGCTTTATTTTTATTCTTTTGATGTTTCGATGTTTAGTATCATTTGTGTCTTAAAAGTTTCGATGGTGAATCAATTTGTTGTGACAGCCTACGAGGCTTTTTATTGTGTTAATATTTAATTAATTATAAATTCTTAAAGGTTTACTTTATTAATTTTTATTCCCTTTTAATTTACTTCACTTTTTTTGTTTGGTTACACCTAGAACCTGGATATTTAAGTAAATTAAGAGACGGCGTAATAACGGAAAAATATATATCGTCTCACATTCCGGAAAAACTCTAAGATTTATAATGAGACACTAGAGAAAAACGTACAAATATTTCACAAACGCACTAGTACAACAGCAGGAAGGTGAGAGTGGTGAGGACAGGACACACCACTATTATTTCCTTCCTCTACCATTATCTGCAATTGATTCGTGACAGAAAATAACCAGTAATCAACAAACTAGGCCCCCTTACTAGTCAGTTCATGAATCGTTCGTTACGAGAGACAATGAAGATATAAATATAATTATTTCTTCATCGCATCGTTAACTCCATAATAACACGAACTTTCAGTAACAGCAGACGAGGGCGAGCACCTCCTTCACTTCACTTACAAAACTTCCCAGTGATACAAATTGGAGCCTTTATTACCCATATTTTACACTAGAATAAAACATGTGCAGCATCCCACAGTATGTAGGGGAGCTACCTACTGTACAGTGTCCACTTCACTGAGCACCAGACAGGAAATGTAGCAACTCGTCCACCGTGGAGGCGGAACAGCTGTGATTCACTAGGAAATTCACCCCCCATGAGTTGCCAATACGGGGAAGGCTTATGGTGCATAATGTGCAGGTGACCTGTGTAAAGTCTCCAGCTAACTTAACGGTGGAGAGAAACATCACATTCCGTAAGTGGTTTCTACTTGTCTTAACTTGGTAGTTAAGACAGGTAGAAACCACTCTTATAGAATATGTACTAATAAGAACACGAGTTATGATGGTGGTGGTGTATGTGTGTGTGTTTAGTCATGAAAGGGCTATCAATTTCCTGGTGATAAAAAATACATTTCTTATTGTTTGTTTGCTAAATAAAGTTATGACCTTACCTGCAAGACACAACACTTCACTTCACAAACTAAGTACAGATGTTAACATCCACTGTGTACACATGAACAGGTATACACTGTACATGGCTTCACCATGTTCATCAATACTGTAATGATACTAACCGAAGAATTAGGGTTAGTTAACTGGGGCCGCCAACATGAAGCCTTTAATCAGCATGTGAAAAAACAAACAAATATCCCCACCTCCCAGATATGAAACTAAGGCTTGGGGAATGTTAATCTGCAGTACTGTATTCTTTCTCAGAGACCACTGTCATCTCTCTAGGAGAAATAAAGGCGGCAAATGTTATCGCGAACAAAACAGAATCAGAGACCGGCAAGTAAAACGTCAGGCACTGCTCACAAAATGTCCTGATGCATATATTGCTGTATTTCCTTATTATAAAACAACTTATTAATTAATTCAAATCAAAACACTAGGCATCGCAGATGTGTAAACTATTTCATTAAATTAAGTTTTGCCTCAATAATGTAACAGCCATCTCCATGCTCTTCTCAGACCAGGTCCTGCAGTCCACCTCCACCACATCAAGGAGGAAGACGAGAATCGGGCGGCGACGGCCATGTGTGCCAACAACCACTATTTTTTTTGTATCATATACGCCACTTATCAGCTTATTAGCCGTTTGGGCGGTTTATCCAGTGTTAGTACAGGAAGAAATCGGGGACTAATGCTCCATATGGCTCAATACACTCATTGCTATCATGCGTATAAGTTGCATTTAACTCTGAAAGCAATTACAAGCGGACACAAGTGACAAATTTCCGGAGTTCATTGGACAGAGAAACACACAATGCGCAGTGATAGTAATACAGGTTACTGTACTTTCTAAATGTGCCGTAGCTACAACTTGTGCATTTATACTCTTCAGAATTACCCTGACCTTGATGTGTGGGATTCTTGCTCATAGCCACATATACCCGTAGATAAACGGGGACACGTGGGTACAATGTAATAAATATGATTTTGAGATTATTCGAAGAGTAACGGACTACCTACACGAAAAAAAAAAAGTCAATTAATACGTGGCGACGGCGTCACGTGTTAATCACACGTGGGTGTTCTGACTTCATTGTCCACACAACAATCGACCTTTAAAGTTATTATGAAAAACACAAAACAATTTAACTGATTTTCTGAAGAGGCCAGTTTGAGTGTTTAAAATTGGCAAGTACACTTTTTCTTGGATTTATACGTGTGTTAAAAGTATCTCTGAGCCCAAAATATTTGTCATCTTTGTACCACTACGAAAATTAAACATTGCTTGAGGGTCACATTTAAAGTTCCCATCTGACATTGTACTAATCTTTGGATCCTAAGATACACAATCAACACTTTCTTTATTCACTATTCAAACTGGCTCCGAAACAGTATGTCGCCACAACTTTTGATTTCCTGAACTGGCTCTTGGAACAACAGTTCTATCTCACTATGCCAACACCCACAATTCTTGTCTAACACAAATATAAAAGCTAATGAGAAATATTTAATAAACTAAAAATGGGACTTGGTTGACATCTGAGCCTGACCCCGCTGTTAATGGTAGACACTGAAGGTTTCGTTGCACCAAGTTCAAGCAAGGACTACAGGTATTGTTTCTTATGACCAGTGGTCTTGACAATGGTTTAAACTAAGGTTATATGGTTTTATTGCTTAACTTAAAAAGTGTCTTTAACATTAACACATGCGCACATATTATTCAAATACATACACAAATAAGTAAATACATTTATGTCTCACTTTATCGCCTCCTCTAATTCATACCATATCATATCCACAGATCAGACTCCAAGTATACAGTGCAAAGACATACCTTTGGTTAGGTTAGGTGAACACACAGGCAGGTTAATTAAAACTACATAGAGACGATATCAGGTAAGTATACTGAGACATCTGTCACATCTATGTGTCTTATTTTATCTCGCACTCACCTGTACACATACACACACGCACACAGAACACACATACCGAGTTTACAGAAAGAAACGAACTAAAATTTACGGACATTCAGTTGAAGAGGAAAGTGAACCCAATATTTTTTTCTTGTTATTTACGTCATTTGGTCTAACTAAACTAAACTCCTTATACTATAAATTACACAATACCAAGAGACTTTAATTATTTATATTTTTCTCTTTCTTTCTTATTCATTATGTTTTTATTCACCCTTCTTCTTATTCATCAATATAAAACATTTTTCAGAATAAGGAGTTGTTGTTATGTACGATAAGTTGGGTAAACACTCGCCGGCAGCAACAGCGTTTGAGAAGGTCGGTGATACGTGCCAGGCGTATGATTAACCTCCTCCACACAATACAGTGATACAGTTTATAGAGTAATACAAAGATACAGTAATAGAATAAGTGTTACATAGAGTCATACAGTGAGATACTGGTGGTATAGGGATGGTTATATAGGGTATTACAGTTATACAGCTTTGGAAGATTAGTTTTCAATGTTGTGTGAGAGAGAGAGAGAGAGAGAGAGTGTGTGTGTTTGTCAGTGTTTTAATGAAGATATCAAATTGAATTCCCAAAAACAAATAAATGACTTGAACGATTCTTCTGTTCTTCTTTATCCCTTCCTCTCCTCTCCCTCTCTCCCCTCACTCGCTTGGAGAAAAGTGATGTAATTTTTAGAGGAAGTAGCAGAAAAAAGGGGAAATTCTCTCACTGAAGGAGTCAAGCAAGTAAGGAAAAGTTGGAAGGGAGAGGGGAGGGCAGGGGAGTGGGGAGGGCAGGGGAGGGGAGAGCAGAGGGGGAGGGAAGGAGAGGGGGGAGGGGGAGGGAAGGAGAGGGGGAGTGAAGGAGAGGGGAGGGAGGGGAAAGAGAGGAAAGAAGAATAGAAGAAGGGAAGGAGGGCAGGAAGAAGGAAGGAAGGAAGAAAGAAACAAAGGAAGGAAGGAAGGAAGGAAGTATCATATCACGGTCTTAACGAAACTCCAATAATAATGTAACTAAACTGTAAAACACACACACACACACACACACACGTACGTATATATATGCATAATTATACAGGTGTCTCACTACCTGACCAGATCTTAATTACCCTCGAGGGAGCGGTGAAACAAGTCCTAACCTTATGATCTGTATAACTGGGAGAAAGGTCAGGTCAGGTCAGGTCAGGTCAGGGAATTAAGGAAGACAAGACGATAAAGGTATGGGAAGACAAAAACACAAGAATAATAGATTAAGACAAAGTAGGAGGATAATAAATATAAAAAACAAAGAGGAATTGAGGGAGAATGGAGTGAAGTTCTTTTCTCATTGGCCGGTAAGGTAGAGTCTTTATGTCTTCTTTATAACGTTATGTTACTAATTTAACCAATCAAATTTATCTGTTGTTAAGAATATCGCTTCTGATTGGTTAGTTACTTCTTAGGTTAGATTAGGTTAGGTTAGGTTAATTTAGTTAATTAATAAGCTTATCTATCTAACATACAACTCATTTAGAATTTATCTTAATGTATAAATAAATGCAGTAAAACACCTTCTCTCTATTCAATTCTGAGGTAAATCTTTCATTCCGGTGCTTTGAGAATCTCCATCGTTGTGTCGTAGCTTGAGTGAGGCAGGTCTTCACATCACCAGTTTTAGGGGGAAGTGGGTTTTTTTGTCTCCTCATGCAGTTCCTTTGTGAATCTGGTTGTTGAGTTAGAAAATGTTCAGCGTTAATTTCACAGTCTGAGTCCAGTTGTAAATGGGTGTGAAGAATGGGTGTGTGTGTGTGTGTGTGTGTGTGAAGCTCTCTCTCTCTCTCTCTCTCTCTCTCTGTCTCTCTCTCTCTGCCTCTTTCTTTCCCTTACCCTATCTCTCTTCCCCTTATTCTTCTCTCCGTGCCTATAGCCTTTCTCTTCTTCTCTCTCTCTCTATGTGTCTCTCCTCTCTCTCTCTCTCTCCTCTCCTTTTTCTCTTTATTTATTCCTCTCTCTTCCTTCTTCTTCTTTCCACCTCCTCTCTTTTCCTCCATCTGTCTCTCCCTACTCTCCCCTCCTCCTCTCTTCCTCCTCACCACTGCCTCTGCTATACACAAGAAGCCAGTGAGAAGTCGACCGCTGGACGTCTCTTGTCTGTTATTGATGTTTGCTCTTTAATTATCAGTGTACAATGTGTGTGTGTGTGTGTGTGTGTGTGTGTGTATGTGTGTGCGACCCTGTATGTGTGTATGTGTGTGTGTGTGCTTGGAGTGACCCTGTGTATGTATGTAAATGTATATATATCTGTATCTGTGAATGTCAAATCACTTCCCTAACACAACCCAGACCTGACTGATAATGTATTTCCCGTGTGAGTCAGTTTTTATTAATTGTATACATTTTATCTAACAGTTGTGGCTTAACACTGAATCATTAATGCTGTCGGCTGCTTTGTGTCCATCACCAGCTGACGTAGTGAGCGACTCGAATTAAATATTCCCTTTTTCCTGTTTAAATTTATATATATACATTGCTTAGAATAATTTGTATATATATATATTAGTTAGTTGAATTTATTAATACACAAATAAATTAGAGGAATTTATATATTCACAAATAGATTAATTAGAGAAATTCTTATGTTTATTTTTATAAGTACGGTGTATGGTGTATGGTGTACACTTAAAGTCTCTGAAAGTGAATAGGCCACTTGGCCATTCACCTGTCTGACGGAACCAATTAAACAACACCATGTCACCCCCTCACCTGCCTCAGCCAACCAATTACAAGTCCCTGACGAGAGAATGTGGGCGGAGCTTACACACTCCTGCCAATGGGAAAAAGTATCGTACTGCCTATCTTATCATATATGTTTACTTAAGGTTAGATTAGGATAGGTTAGGTTAGGGTAATGCATACAACTATAAACATTGATTCTTCTTCAGGGGAATGTTTATACAAGGGGAAGAACAGCACAAATGTTTATACAGACAATATTTTCAACAATACCTCAATGAGTTTTATAACCACGATACTAAACTTACAATAACACTAAGTAATACAACAAATACAACAACAATACAACAACAATACACCTTAATACTAAACTTACAATACTAAAAAAAATGCAAATAAAATTAAAATTTCAGAAATACAAAATAAGAATAATATGGAAAACAAACTTAAATTACAGAGATAATAATAATAATAATAATAATTAACGGTTTATTGAAAAAGTTCTGCAGCCCGAAGGCTGAAAATATACATTGGACATAAATGACTTATTACATACATTGGTGGTTTAACAAAAGCCTTCATTAGAGAAAGGTGAAGGAACATACAGTGAACATACAGATTAATGTAGGTGTTGAACAGCAAAAACGTAGTGTAGTAACTCCCTCCCAGATGGTGTTAGGAGGGACCTCACGTGGTGTAGTAGTTCCCTCACAGATGGTGTTATGAGGGGCCTCACGTGCTGTAGTAATTCCCTCACAGATGGTGTTATGAGGGGCGTCACGTGGTGTAGTAATTCCCTCACAGATGGTGTTATGAGGGGCCTCACGTGGTGTAGTAATTCCCTCACAGATGGTGTTATGAGGGGCCTCACGCGGTGTGGTAATTCCCTCACAGATGGTGTTATGAGGGTCCTCACGTGGTGTAGTAATTCCCTCACAGATGGTGTTATGAGGGGCCTCACGTGGTGTAGTAATTCCCTCACAGGTGGTGTTATGAGGGGCCTCACGTGGTGTAGTAACTCCTTCACATATGGTGTTATGAGGGGCCTCACGTGGTGTAGTAATTCCCTCACAGATGGTGTTATATGAGTGAGGTGTGGCCCCAGGCCTTCCTATCGTAGACGGATTAACACATCACTGGTTATCACGGGCCGTTATCACTGGGTACCTGGGACCTCACTGTGTGAAGGTCAACTTGGGTACCACTGTTACTGTTGAGTTGTTCTCACTGACTTAAGCACTGTTCACCACTGTTCACCTCTGTTTAACACTGGTTCCGTTCCTTTCCTAAATGAAATAGTAACTTCTGGCAGAACATGTTGATATTCCGGTGGGGAGGAGGGTTCAGGGGAAGGGGTTGGTATGGGCCAACATAACAGTTGACCTGGCTGCTCTGAGAGGAGCGCCAGGTACGTCTTGACCCTTCGGTGGTCAAGGATGTGTGAGTGTGTGTGTGAGTGTGAGTGAGTGTGTGTGTGTGTGTGCGTGAGTGTGTGTGTGAGTGAGTGTGTGTGTGTGTGTGTGTGTGTGTGTGTGTGTGTGTGTGTGTGTGTGTGAGAGTGAGGTGAAGTTTGATTTATTGACACAGTGAGACAGAGAGAGAGAAAGAGAGTCAGACCAATAAACAGACGTACACTATTAAGCTGCGATAACAATGTATACACAGACATAATTACGTATTAATGACCTTATTTACCTCCTATAATCACTCATTAGCAGCCAAATCCCCTCTTCCCTCCCTCCCCTCCCCTCCCCTCCCCCCCTCCACCCTCCCTTCCTCCTCTCCTCCCTTTATTTGACGGGTATCATCCCTAACCCTACCCTCCCTATCCCTTTCTCCTTACGTTCCTCCCTCACCTCTTCTCCCTTCCCTACCCTACTCCTCTTTATCTATCCTATCCCTCTCCTCCTTCCCGTTCCTTCTCCCTAATTCTGCGGCCTCCCACTATTTATCTCCCCCTCCCTCCCTCCCCTCCCCCCTCCCTCCCTCCCGCCCTCCCTTCCCTCCCCAACACAGACTACCTTGCTCATCCCAGGTGGTGGTGTCTCTCTCTCTCTCTCTCTCTCTCCTCTCTCTCTCTCTCTCTCTCTCTCTTTCTCTCTCTCTCTCTCTCTCTCTCTACAGGCAGGTGCTGTATTTGAAATATTCTTCTTGGTTGAGTTTTATGCTCACTGGTCTCATCTGGATCAACTTTCGGGACAGGTGACTTTATGGCGGGGTCGGGGCGGGGCGGGGCTCGGGGGCGGGGCTACGGACGGAGGAAGGCTAAAAGATATCCGGTTTTGGGGGGGGGGAGGGGAGGGGTGAGACGACTGGACTAACATTGGGAGGACTGAGAAGACAACATTGAACACCTCATTAATAGTCGGGATAAATTGAAATAAAATCCTAAGGTGTAAATGATAGCCTTTGTCTCCTTGCCTCACAGGGTGGACAAAAAAATAAAACTTGCAAAAATAAAACAAAAAAATATACACGTGACTGATTTAAAATGAATAAAAAATCTCTATATATGTATTATGAAAAAAAACTATTGAAAAAACACACATATATATATATTCTCCTCTGGAAATGACATTCAGACAAATTATTTATCAAAGAAAGATCAAAGCTTCATTACACACACACACACACAGACACAAAGAGACAGACACAGATACATACACACAGACTCACACGCACATATCAAACAATAAAAAACACGTGTTTCTCTATAAAAACACAGCAAATTTAAACAGCCTCCAAAACAAACACATATTACAGGGTTCACACACACACACACACACACACACACACACACACACACACACACACACACACACACACACACACACACACACACACACACACACACACACACACACACACACACACACACACACACATTGTACCCTGGACCAAAACACCATCAAGCACCCCCTCCTCTCCTCCCCCTCCCCTCCTACCCCCCCTCCCGACGCCATACCCACAAATACCTGACGATAACTTATAATAAAGGCAAGGTGTGTGAGCCAATAGACACCCCCACCCCACTCCACCCTACTTCCAACGCCACTAGTTACCTGTCAGGGAAGACCTACCTGGATATTGGCTCTACAACTTCATAATTAAAGGGTAAAGGTAAGACTTCACCTGGTGGCTATACCTTATGTGTGTGAGTGTGTGTGTGTGTGTGTGTGCGTGTGTGTGTGTGTGTGCGTCTGTTGTTCTAGCCCTGCCTACCATCATCACTACCACCACAGTTCACTTCCGTAATTGTGTACTGTATTTGATGCTTCTTGTGGTGTGAGGTCAAGAGGGAGAGGAAGAAGGAAGGTTGTGTGAGGAACAGGAAGAGGAGAGGAAGAGGAGAGGAAGAGGGAGGGGAAGTGGGAAGGGAGCTGAGAGGTGAGGGAGAGGGGTGAGAGGTGAGAGAGAGGGGTGAGAGGTGAGAGAGAGGGGTTACCTGTTTACTAATTAACACAAAGTTTGATTACATTACCTCACCTCCGGGACCCCTCACCTGCCGGGCCCCTCACCTCCCGGGCCCCAAGGCTAAAATTGGGGGCCCCAGTTTGTGGCCCCTCTCGCGTCTCAGGTCCTTCGGGGGTCTTTTTATCCTCTTGGGCCCCTGTGTATCGTCGCTTGGGCCCCGTGTGTCGTCCCTACAGCGTTTCCCATCAACCCCTTCTATCGACGACCCATTTATCACCCCCTCTCTCTCCCCACGACCCGTTTATCACCCCCTCTCTCTCCCTACGACCCGTTTATCACCCCCTCTCTCTCCCTACGACCCGTTTATCACCCCTCTCTCTCCTCACGACTCGTTT
>NW_024751315.1:0-17050 GCF_018991925.1 Homarus americanus
ATCAGACGATTCATATTACGCTCAATAGCCCTACACAAACATGTTGCTATGCCTTCTTTATTTAAGGTCCCCCATCTGAGGCGTTCGTTTACTCATTTCTTCAGGACTCCCGAGTCCCTCGTTTTCTCTCAATCTTAGAGTGCACCCGAGACTCCGTTATTCCTTTGTATAACAACGCAAAATTTGAAATTGCAACTGTAGTTTATTATATGTTTACGCAAATTAGATATGTCTGATTACCGATGAAACATTCAAGATCCCTTGTGAGCGATGTTGAAAGCTGCAACTTTCTTTATTGTTAGTAAAACTAGTCAAGTAAGTGAGTATCGAGTCTGCCAGTACGAGTGGCATGTCCTTATATCTTTTATCCTCTTCGCCACTCATCGTCTCGTTAGCCGCTTGGGCGCCCTTGGAACTTCGCAGATCGGACGAGAAGCGGTGTTTTCAACGTGATATGGCCGTTGGCAACAATGTGAGGTGGTTCTTGTCAATTTATATAGAGCACTGCCCTACAGGTTGCTTCCTGCCACAGTCCTGTGGCATTGAACTGCTTGGCGGTGGTGTTGCAGCCTGACATCTACCTCTTTAATTAAAAGAAGGGAAAGCGCAGGAGATCGATAAACAAAAGTCAAAGGAAACCTCTCTTCCTTACCGAACGAGGGTGCACGGGAGCTTAATTATATCAGGTCTTTCTAGTTATATTATTAGAAGCTTGTCAGGAGAGCAAAGGTCTTTTAGTTTTTTTTTCCGGCGCCTTTAGTTATATTGTTTTTATTGTTATAAAGAACGCCATATGAACATTAAAAAGTGAAGAAAAAAAATTATGATTCAATTTTAAGACAATACAAACTGACCTCATTTAACTCAGCAAATACTAAACAAACCATTCCATACCCACCCACGGTACATAAATTGAAGATAAAAGGGGGGAACATAAGGGAGGTTAATAGCAAGAGGCAAAATGCCAACAGCATCTGGTGTTCCCAGGCGGTCACCCATCCAAGTACTAACCAGACCCAATGTTGCTTAACTTCGCTGATCGGACGAGAAGCGGTGTTTTCAACGTGGTATGGCCGTTGACAACAATATAAGCTGGTTCTTGTCAATTTATATAGCGCACTGCCCTACAAGTTGCTTCCTGCCACAGTCCTGTGGTATTGAACTGCTTGGCGGTGGTGTTGCAGCCTGACATCTACCTCTTTAATTAAAAGAAGGGAAAGCGCAGAAGATCGATAAACGAAAGTCAAGGGCAACCTCTCATCCTTACCGAACGAGGGTGCAGGGGAGCTTAATTATATAAGGTCTTTCTAGTGAAAATTTTAGAAGCTTGTGAGGAGAGCAAAGGTCTTTTAGTTTTTTTCCGGAACCTTTAGTTATATTGTTTTTATTGTTATAAAGAATGCCATATGAACATTAAAAAATGAAGAAGAAAAAAATTATGATTCAATTTTATGACAATACAAACTGACCTCATTTAACTTATTAAATACTAAACAAACCATACCATACCCACCCACGGTACATAAATTGAAGATAAAAGGGGGGGGGAGGAACAAAAGGTGGGTTAATAGCAAGAGGTAAAATGCCAACAGCATCTGGTGTTCCCAGGCGGTCACCCATCCAAGTACTAACCAGACCCAATGTTGCTTAACTTCGCTGATCGGACGAGAAGCGGTGTTTTCAACGTGGTATGGCCGTTGACAACAATATAAGCTGGTTCTTGTCAATTTATATAGAGCACTGCCCTACAGGTTGCTTCCTGCCACAGTCCTGTGGTATTGAACTGCTTGGCGGTGGTGTTGCAGCCTGACATCTACCTCTTTAATTAAAAGAAGGGAAAGCGCAGGAGATCGATAAACAAAAGTCAAAGGAAACCTCTCTTCCTTACCGAACGAGGGTGCAGGGGAGCTTAATTATATAAGGTCTTTCTAGTGAAAATTTTAGAAGCTTGTCAGGAGAGCAAAGGTCTTTTAGTTTTTTTTTTTTCCGGAGCCTATATTGTTTTTATTGTTATAAAGAATGTCATATGAACATTAAAAAGTGAAGAAAAAAAATTATGATTCAATTTTAAGACAATACAAACTGACCTCATTTAACTTATCAAATACTAAACAAACCATACCATACCCACCCACGGTACATAAATTGAAGATAAAAGGGGGGGGGGAACAAAAGGGGGGTTAATAGCAAGAGGTAAAATGCCAACAGCATCTGGTGTTCCCAGGCGGTCACCCATCCAAGTACTAACCAGACCCAATGTTGCTTAACTACGCTGATCGGACGAGAAGCGGTGTTTTCAACGTGGTATGGCCGTTGACAACAATATAAGCTGGTTCTTGTCAATTTATATAGAGAACTGCCCTACAGGTTGCTTCCTGCCACAGTCCTGTGGTATTGAACTGCTTGGCGGTGGTGTTGCAGCCTGACATCTACCTCTTTAATTAAAAGAAGGGAAAGCGCAGAAGATCGATAAACGAAAGTCAAGGGCAACCTCTCATCCTTACCGAACGAGGGTGCAGGGGAGCTTAATTATATAAGGTCTTTCTAGTGAAAATTTTAGAAGCTTGTCAGGAGAGCAAAGGTCTTTTAGTTTTTTTTTCCGGAGCCTTTAGTTATATTGTTTTTATTGTTATAAAGAATGTCATATGAACATTAAAAAGTGAAGAAAAATATTATGATTCAATTTTAAGACAATACAAACTGACCTCATTTAACTTATCAAATACTAAACAAACCATACCATACCCACCCACGGTACATAAATTGAAGATAAAAGGGGGGGGAACAAAAGAGGGGTTAATAGCAAGAGGTAAAATGCCAACAGCATCTGGTGTTTCCAGGCGGTCACCCATCCAAGTACTAACCAGACCCAATTTTGCTTAACTTCGCTGATCGGACGAGAAGCGGTGTTTTCAACGTGGTATGGCCGTTGGCAACAATATATGCTGGTTCTTGTCAATCTATATACAGTGTAATGACCACGCTCGTGCATGTTAGTTAATCTAAAATCAGACGATTCATATTACGCTCAATAGCCCACAAGACAAGTTGCTATGCCTTCTTTGTTGAGTCCCCCATCTGAGGCGTTCGTTTACTCATTTCTTCAGGACTCCCGAGTCCCTCGTTTTCTCTCAATCTTAGAGTGCACTCGAGACTCCGTTATTCCTTTGTATAACGACGCAAAATTTGAAATTGCAACTGTAGTTTATTATATGTTTACGCAAATTAGATATGTCTGATTACCGATGAAACATTCAAGATCCCTTGTGAGTGATGTTGAAAGCTGCAACTGTCTTTATTGTTAGTAAAACTAGTCAAGTAAGTGAGTATCGAGTCTGCCAGTACGAGTGGCATGTCCTTATATCTTTTATCCTCTTCGCCACTGATCGTCTCGTTAGCCGTTTGGGCGCCCTTGGAACTTCGCACATCGGACGAGAAGCGGTGTTTTCAACGTGATATGGCCGTTGGCAACAATGTGAGGTGGTTCTTGTCAATTTATATAGAGCACTGCCCTACAGGTTGCTTCCTGCCAAAGTCCTGTGGCATTGAACTGCTTGGCGGTGGTGTTGCAGCCTGACATCTACCTCTTTAATTAAAAGAAGGGAAAGCGCAGGAGATCGATAAACAAAAGTCAAAGGAAACCTCTCTTCCTTACCGAACGAGGGTGCACGGGAGCTTAATTATATCAGGTCTTTCTAGTTATATTATTAGAAGCTTGTCAGGAGAGCAAAGGTCTTTTAGTTTTTTTTTCCGGCGCCTTTAGTTATATTGTTTTTATTGTTATAAAGAATGCCATATGAACATTAAAAAGTGAAGAAAAAAAATTATGATTCAATTTTAAGACAATACAAACTGACCTCATTTAACTCATCAAATACTAAACAAACCATACCATACCCACCCACGGTACATAAATTGAAGATAAAAGGGGGGGGAACAAAAGGGAGGTTAATAGCATGAGGCAAAATGCCAACAGCATCTGGTGTTCCCAGGCGGTCACCCATCCAAGTACTAACCAGACCCAATGTTGCTTAACTTCGCTGATCGGACGAGAAGCGGTGTTTTCAACGTGGTATGGCCGTTGGCAACAATATAAGCTGGTTCTTGTCAATTTATATAGTGCACTGCCCTACAAGTTGCTTCCTGCCACAGTCCTGTGGTATTGAACTGCTTGGCGGTGGTGTTGCAGCCTGACATCTACCTCTTTAATTAAAAGAAGGGAAAGCGCAGGAGATCGATAAACAAAAGTCAAAGGAAACCTCACTTCCTTACCGAACGAGGGTGCACGGGAGCTTAATTATATCAGGTCTTTCTAGTTAAATTATTAGAAGCTTGTCAGGAGAGCAAAGGTCTTTTAGTTTTTTTTTTCCGGAGCCTTTAGTTATATTGTTTTTATTGTTATAAAGAATGCCATATGAACATTAAAAAGAGAAGAAAAAAAATTATGATTCAATTTTAAGACAATACAAACTGACCTCATTTAACTTATCAAATACTAAACAAACCATACCATACCCACCCACGGTACATAAATTGAAGATAAAAGGGGGGGGAACAAAAGGGGGGTTAATAGCAAGAGGTAAAATGCCAACAGCATCTGGTGTTCCCAGGCGGTCACCCATCCAAGTACTAACCAGACCCAATGTTGCTTAACTTCGCTGATCGGACGAGAAGCGGTGTTTTCAACGTGGTATGGCCGTTGACAACAATATAAGCTGGTTCTTGTCAATTTATATAGAGCACTGCCCTACAGGTTGCTTCCTGCCACAGTCCTGTGGTATTGAACTGCTTGGCGGTGGTGTTGCAGCCTGACATCTACCTCTTTAATTAAAAGAAGGGAAAGCGCAGAAGATCGATAAACGAAAGTCAAGGGCAACCTCTCATCCTTACCGAACGAGGGTGCAGGGGAGCTTAATTATATAAGGTCTTTCTAGTGAAAATTTTAGAAGCTTGTGAGGAGAGCAAAGGTCTTTTAGTTTTTTCCGGAACCTTTAGTTATATTGTTTTTATTGTTATAAAGAATGCCATATGAACATTAAAAAATGAAGAAGAAAAAAATTATGATTCAATTTTATGACAATACAAACTGACCTCATTTAACTTATTAAATACTAAACAAACCATACCATACCCACCCACGGTACATAAATTGAAGATAAAAGGGGGGGGGAGGAACAAAAGGTGGGTTAATAGCAAGAGGTAAAATGCCAACAGCATCTGGTGTTCCCAGGCGGTCACCCATCCAAGTACTAACCAGACCCAATGTTGCTTAACTTCGCTGATCGGACGAGAAGCGGTGTTTTCAACGTGGTATGGCCGTTGGCAACAATATATGCTGGTTCTTGTCAATTTATATACAGTGTAATGACCACGCTCGTGCATGTTAGTTAACCTAAAATCAGACGATTCATATTACGCTCAATAGCCCACAAAACATGTTGCTATGCCTTCTTTGTTGAGTCCCCCATCTGAGGCGTTCGTTTACTCATTTCTTCAGGACTCCCGAGTCCCTCGTTTTCTCTCAATCTTAGAGTGCACCCGAGACTCCGTTATTCCTTTGTATAACAACGCAAAATTTGAAATTGCAACTGTAGTTTATTATATGTTTACGCAAATTAGATATGTCTGATTACCGATGAAACATTCAAGATCCCTTGTGAGCGATGTTGAAAGCTGCAACTTTCTTTATTGTTAGTAAAACTAGTCAAGTAAGTGAGTATCGAGTCTGCCAGTACGAGTGGCATGTCCTTATATCTTTTATCCTCTTCGCCACTCATCGTCTCGTTAGCCGCTTGGGCGCCCTTGGAACTTCGCAGATCGGACGAGAAGCGGTGTTTTCAACGTGATATGGCCGTTGGCAACAATGTGAGGTGGTTCTTGTCAATTTATATAGAGCACTGCCCTACAGGTTGCTTCCTGCCACAGTCCTGTGGCATTGAACTGCTTGGCGGTGGTGTTGCAGCCTGACATCTACCTCTTTAATTAAAAGAAGGGAAAGCGCAGGAGATCGATAAGCAAAAGTCAAAGGAAACCTCTCTTCCTTACCGAACGAGGGTGCACGGGAGCTTAATTATATCAGGTCTTTCTAGTTAAATTATTAGAAGCTTGTCAGGAGAGCAAAGGTCTTTTAGTTTTTTTTTTCCGGAGCCTTTAGTTATATTGTTTTTATTGTTATAAAGAATGCCATATGAACATTAAAAAGAAGTGAAAAGAAAAAAATTATGATTCAATTTTAGACAATACAAACTGACCTCATTTAACTCATCAAATACTAAACAAATATACCATACCCACCACGGTACATAATTGAAGAATAAAAGGGGGGGAACAAAGGAGGTTATGTAAGAGGCAAAATACCAGCAACATCTGGTGTTTCCCAGGCGGTCACCCATCAAGTACTAACCAGACCCAATGTTGCTTAACTTCGCTGATCAGATGAAGCAATTGTTTTCAACGTGATATGGCCGTTGGCAACAATGTGAGGTGGTTCTTGTCAATTTATATAGAGCACTGCCCTACAGGTTGCTTCCTGCCACAGTCCTGTGGCATTGAACTGCTTGGCGGTGGTGTTGCAGCCTGACATCTACCTCTTTAATTAAAAGAAGGGAAAGCGCAGGAGATCGATAAACAAAAGTCAAAGGAAACCTCTCTTCCTTACCGAACGAGGGTGCACGGGAGCTTAATTATATCAGGTCTTTCTAGTTATATTATTAGAAGCTTGTCAGGAGAGCAAAGGTCTTTTAGTTTTTTTTTCCGGCGCCTTTAGTTATATTGTTTTTATTGTTATAAAGAATGCCATATGAACATTAAAAAGTGAAGAAAAAAAATTATGATTCAATTTTAAGACAATACAAACTGACCTCATTTAACTCATCAAATACTAAACAAACCATACCATACCCACCCACGGTACATAAATTGAAGATAAAAGGGGGGGGAACAAAAGGGAGGTTAATAGCAAGAGGCAAAATGCCAACAGCATCTGGTGTTCCCAGGCGGTCACCCATCCAAGTACTAACCAGACCCAATGTTGCTTAACTTCGCTGATCGGACGAGAAGCGGTGTTTTCAACGTGGTATGGCCGTTGGCAACAATATAAGCTGGTTCTTGTCAAATTATATAGCGCACTGCCCTACAAGTTGCTTCCTGCCACAGTCCTGTGGTATTGAACTGCTTGGCGGTGGTGTTGCAGCCTGACATCTACCTCTTTAATTAAAAGAAGGGAAAGCGCAGGAGATCGATAAACAAAAGTCAAAGGAAACCTCACTGCCTTACCGAACGAGGGTGCACGGGAGCTTAATTATATCAGGTCTTTCTAGTTAAATTATTAGAAGCTTGTCAGGAGAGCAAAGGTCTTTTAGTTTTTTTTTTCCGGAGCCTTTAGTTATATTGTTATAAGAATGTCATATGAACATTAAAAGTGAAGAAAAAAAATTATGATTCGATTTTAAGATAAAACAAACTGAACTCATCTAACGCATCCAATACTAAACAAACCATACCACATCCACCCGCGGTACATAGCTTAAGATAAAGGGTGGAACAAAAGGGGGGTTACTAGCGAGAGGTAAAATGCCAACAGCATCTGGTGTTCCCAGGCGGTCACCCATCCAAGTACTAACCAGACCCAATGTTGCTTAACTTCGCTGATCGGACGAGAAGCGGTGTTTTCAACGTGGTATGGGCGTTGGCATCAATATAAGCTGGTTCTTGTCAATTTATATAAAGCACTGCCCTACAGGGTTCTTTTTCTTCCACTGTCCTGTGGTAGTGAAATGCTTAGCGGTTGCGTTGCAGTCTGACATCTACCTCTTTAATTAAAAGAAGGGAAAGTGCAGGAGATCGATAAACGAAAGTCAATGTCAAACTATTCTTCCTAACCGAACGGGGTGCAAGGGAGCTTAATTAGATAAGGTCTTTCTATTGGAATTATTAGAAGTTTGTCAGAGGAGCAGGGGTGTTTTAGTTTTGTTTCCACAGCCTTTACTTATATTGTTATTATTGTTATAAAAAAAATGCCATTTGAACACTAAAATTTGACCATTCTTTAATGATTCGATTTTAAGATAAAACAAACTGAACTCATCTAACATATCCAATACTAAACAAACCATACCACATCCACCCGCGGTACATAGCTTAAGATAAAGGGTGGAACAAAAGTGGGGTTACTAGCGAGAGGTAAAATGCCAACAGCATCTGGTGTTCCCAGGCGGTCACCCATCCAAGTACTAACCAGACCCAATGTTGCTTAACTTCGCTGATCGGACGAGAAGCGGTGTTTTCAACGTGGTATGGCCGTTGACAACAATATAAGCTGGTTCTTGTCAATTTATATACAGTGTAATGACCACGCTCGTGCATGTTAGTTAACCTAAAATCAGACGATTCATATTACGCTCAATAGCCCACAAAACATGTTGCTATGCCTTCTTTGTTGAGTCCCCCATCTGAGGCGTTCGTTTACTCATTTCTTCAGGACTCCCGAGTCCCTCGTTTTCTCTCAATCTTAGAGTGCACCCGAGACTCCGTTATTCCTTTGTATAACAACGCAAAATTTGAAATTGCAACTGTAGTTTATTATATGTTTACGCAAATTAGATATGTCTGATTACCGATGAAACATTCAAGATCCCTTGTGAGCGATGTTGAAAGCTGCAACTTTCTTTATTGTTAGTAAAACTAGTCAAGTAAGTGAGTATCGAGTCTGCCAGTACGAGTGGCATGTCCTTATATCTTTTATCCTCTTCGCCACTCATCGTCTCGTTAGCCGCTTGGGCGCCCTTGGAACTTCGCAGATCGGACGAGAAGCGGTGTTTTCAACGTGATATGGCCGTTGGCAACAATGTGAGGTGGTTCTTGTCAATTTATATAGAGCACTGCCCTACAGGTTGCTTCCTGCCACAGTCCTGTGGCATTGAACTGCTTGGCGGTGGTGTTGCAGCCTGACATCTACCTCTTTAATTAAAAGAAGGGAAAGCGCAGGAGATCGATAAACAAAAGTCAAAGGAAACCTCTCTTCCTTACCGAACGAGGGTGCACGGGAGCTTAATTATATCAGGTCTTTCTAGTTATATTATTAGAAGCTTGTCAGGAGAGCAAAGGTCTTTTAGTTTTTTTTTCCGGCGCCTTTAGTTATATTGTTTTTATTGTTATAAAGAATGCCATATGAACATTAAAAAGTGAAGAAAAAAAATTATGATTCAATTTTAAGACAATACAAACTGACCTCATTTAACTCATCAAATACTAAACAAACCATACCATACCCACCCACGGTACATAAATTGAAGATAAAAGGGGGGGGAACAAAAGGGAGGTTAATAGCATGAGGCAAAATGCCAACAGCATCTGGTGTTCCCAGGCGGTCACCCATCCAAGTACTAACCAGACCCAATGTTGCTTAACTTCGCTGATCGGACGAGAAGCGGTGTTTTCAACGTGGTATGGCCGTTGGCAACAATATAAGCTGGTTCTTGTCAAATTATATAGCGCACTGCCCTACAAGTTGCTTCCTGCCACAGTCCTGTGGTATTGAACTGCTTGGCGGTGGTGTTGCAGCCTGACATCTACCTCTTTAATTAAAAGAAGGGAAAGCGCAGGAGATCGATAAACAAAAGTCAAAGGAAACCTCACTGCCTTACCGAACGAGGGTGCACGGGAGCTTAATTATATCAGGTCTTTCTAGTTAAATTATTAGAAGCTTGTCAGGAGAGCAAAGGTCTTTTAGTTTTTTTTTTCCGGAGCCTTTAGTTATATTGTTTTTATTGTTATAAAGAATGCCATATGAACATTAAAAAGAGAAGAAAAAAAATTATGATTCAATTTTAAGACAATACAAACTGACCTCATTTAACTTATCAAATACTAAACAAACCATACCATACCCACCCACGGTACATAAATTGAAGATAAAAGGGGGGGGAACAAAAGGGGGGTTAATAGCAAGAGGTAAAATGCCAACAGCATCTGGTGTTCCCAGGCGGTCACCCATCCAAGTACTAACCAGACCCAATGTTGCTTAACTTCGCTGATCGGACGAGAAGCGGTGTTTTCAACGTGGTATGGCCGTTGACAACAATATAAGCTGGTTCTTGTCAATTTATATAGAGAACTGCCCTACAGGTTGCTTCCTGCCACAGTCCTGTGGTATTGAACTGCTTGGCGGTGGTGTTGCAGCCTGACATCTACCTCTTTAATTAAAAGAAGGGAAAGCGCAGAAGATCGATAAACGAAAGTCAAGGGCAACCTCTCTTCCTTTCCGAACGAGGGTGCAGGGGAGCTTAATTATATAAGGTCTTTCTAGTGAAAATTTTAGAAGCTTGTCAGGAGAGCAAAGGTCTTTTAGTTTTTTTTTCCGGAGCCTTTAGTTATATTGTTTTTATTGTTATAAAGAATGTCATATGAACATTAAAAAGTGAAGAAAAATATTATGATTCAATTTTAAGACAATACAAACTGACCTCATTTAACTTATCAAATACTAAACAAACCATACCATACCCACCCACGGTACATAAATTGAAGATAAAAGGGGGGGGAACAAAAGAGGGGTTAATAGCAAGAGGTAAAATGCCAACAGCATCTGGTGTTTCCAGGCGGTCACCCATCCAAGTACTAACCAGACCCAATTTTGCTTAACTTCGCTGATCGGACGAGAAGCGGTGTTTTCAACGTGGTATGGCCGTTGGCAACAATATATGCTGGTTCTTGTCAATTTATATACAGTGTAATGACCACGCTCGTGCATGTTAGTTAACCTAAAATCAGACGATTCATATTACGCTCAATAGCCCACAAAACATGTTGCTATGCCTTCTTTGTTGAGTCCCCCATCTGAGGCGTTCGTTTACTCATTTCTTCAGGACTCCCGAGTCCCTCGTTTTCTCTCAATCTTAGAGTGCACCCGAGACTCCGTTATTCCTTTGTATAACGACGCAAAATTTGAAATTGCAACTGTAGTTTATTATATGTTTACGCAAATTAGATATGTCTGATTACCGATGAAACATTCAAGATCCCTTGTGAGCGATGTTGAAAGCTGCAACTTTCTTTATTGTTAGTAAAACTAGTCAAGTAAGTGAGTATCGAGTCTGCCAGTACGAGTGGCATGTCCTTATATCTTTTATCCTCTTCGCCACTCATCGTCTCGTTAGCCGCTTGGGCGCCCTTGGAACTTCGCAGATCGGACGAGAAGCGGTGTTTTCAACGTGATATGGCCGTTGGCAACAATGTGAGGTGGTTCTTGTCAATTTATATAGAGCACTGCCCTACAGGTTGCTTCCTGCCACAGTCCTGTGGCATTGAACTGCTTGGCGGTGGTGTTGCAGCCTGACATCTACCTCTTTAATTAAAAGAAGGGAAAGCGCAGGAGATCGATAAACAAAAGTCAAAGGAAACCTCTCTTCCTTACCGAACGAGGGTGCACGGGAGCTTAATTATATCAGGTCTTTCTAGTTATATTATTAGAAGCTTGTCAGGAGAGCAAAGGTCTTTTAGTTTTTTTTCCGGCGCCTTTAGTTATATTGTTTTTATTGTTATAAAGAATGCCATATGAACATTAAAAAGTGAAGAAAAAAAATTATGATTCAATTTTAAGACAATACAAACTGACCTCATTTAACTCATCAAATACTAAACAAACCATACCATACCCACCCACGGTACATAAATTGAAGATAAAAGGGGGGGAACATATGGGAGGTTAATAGCAAGAGGCAAAATGCCAACAGCATCTGGTGTTCCCAGGCGGTCACCCATCCAAGTACTAACCAGACCCAATGTTGCTTAACTTCGCTGATCGGACGAGAAGCGGTGTTTTCAACGTGGTATGGCCGTTGACAACAATATAAGCTGGTTCTTGTCAATTTATATAGAGCACTGCCCTACAGGTTGCTTCCTGCCACAGTCCTGTGGTATTGAACTGCTTGGCGGTGGTGTTGCAGCCTGACATCTACCTCTTTAATTAAAAGAAGGGAAAGCGCAGAAGATCGATAAACGAAAGTCAAGGGCAACCTCTCATCCTTACCGAACGAGGGTGCAGGGGAGCTTAATTATATAAGGTCTTTCTAGTGAAAATTTTAGAAGCTTGTCAGGAGAGCAAAGGTCTTTTAGTTTTTTTTTCCGGAGCCTTTAGTTATATTGTTTTTATTGTTATAAAGAATGTCATATGAAGAAGAAAAAAAATTATGATTCAATTTTAAGACAATACAAACTGACCTCATTTAACTTATCAAATACTAAACAAACCATACCATACCCACCCACGGTACATAAATTGAAGATAAAAGGGGGGGGGAACAAAAGGGGGGTTAATAGCAAGAGGTAAAATGCCAACAGCATCTGGTGTTCCCAGGCGGTCACCCATCCAAGTACTAACCAGACCCAATGTTGCTTAACTTCGCTGATCGGACGAGAAGCGGTGTTTTCAACGTGGTATGGCCGTTGACAACAATATAAGCTGGTTCTTGTCAATTTATATAGAGAACTGCCCTACAGGTTGCTTCCTGCCACAGTCCTGTGGTATTGAACTGCTTGGCGGTGGTGTTGCAGCCTGACATCTACCTCTTTAATTAAAAGAAGGGAAAGCGCAGAAGATCGATAAACGAAAGTCAAGGGCAACCTCTCATCCTTACCGAACGAGGGTGCAGGGGAGCTTAATTATATAAGGTCTTTCTAGTGAAAATTTTAGAAGCTTGTCAGGAGAGCAAAGGTCTTTTAGTTTTTTTCCGGAACCTTTAGTTATATTGTTTTTATTGTTATAAAGAATGCCATATGAACATTAAAAAATGAAGAAGAAAAAAATTATGATTCAATTTTATGACAATACAAACTGACCTCATTTAACTTATTAAATACTAAACAAACCATACCATACCCACCCACGGTACATAAATTGAAGATAAAAGGGGGGGGGGGAACAAAAGGGGGTTAATAGCAAGAGGTAAAATGCCAACAGCATCTGGTGTTCCCAGGCGGTCACCCATCCAAGTACTAACCAGACCCAATGTTGCTTAACTTCGCTGATCGGACGAGAAGCGGTGTTTTCAACGTGGTATGGCCGTTGGCAACAATATATGCTGGTTCTTGTCAATTTATATACAGTGTAATGACCACGCTCGTGCATGTTAGTTAACCTAAAATCAGACGATTCATATTACGCTCAATAGCCCACAAAACATGTTGCTATGCCTTCTTTGTTGAGTCCCCCATCTGAGGCGTTCGTTTACTCATTTCTTCAGGACTCCCGAGTCCCTCGTTTTCTCTCAATCTTAGAGTGCACCCGAGACTCCGTTATTCCTTTGTATAACAACGCAAAATTTGAAATTGCAACTGTAGTTTATTATATGTTTACGCAAATTAGATATGTCTGATTACCGATGAAACATTCAAGATCCCTTGTGAGCGATGTTGAAAGCTGCAACTTTCTTTATTGTTAGTAAAACTAGTCAAGTAAGTGAGTATCGAGTCTGCCAGTACGAGTGGCATGTCCTTATATCTTTTATCCTCTTCGCCACTGATCGAGTCCTTAGCCGCTTGGGCGCCCTTGGAACTTCGCAGATCGGACGAAAAGCGGTGTTTTCAACGTGATATGGCCGTTGGCAACAATGTGAGGTGGTTCTTGTCAATTTATATAGAGCACTGCCCTACAGGTTGCTTCCTGCCACAGTCCTGTGGCATTGAACTGCTTGGCGGTGGTGTTGCAGCCTGACATCTACCTCTTTAATTAAAAGAAGGGAAAGCGCAGGAGATCGATAAACAAAAGTCAAAGGAAACCTCTCTTCCTTACCGAACGAGGGTGCACGGGAGCTTAATTATATCAGGTCTTTCTAGTTATATTATTAGAAGCTTGTCAGGAGAGCAAAGGTCTTTTAGTTTTTTTTTCCGGCGCCTTTAGTTATATTGTTTTTATTGTTATAAAGAATGCCATATGAACATTAAAAAGTGAAGAAAAAAAATTATGATTCAATTTTAAGACAATACAAACTGACCTCATTTAACTCATCAAATACTAAACAAACCATACCATACCCACCCACGGTACATAAATTGAAGATAAAAGGGGGGGAACATAAGGGAGGTTAATAGCAAGAGGCAAAATGCCAACAGCATCTGGTGTTCCCAGGCGGTCACCCATCCAAGTACTAACCAGACCCAATGTTGCTTAACTTCGCTGATCGGACGAGAAGCGGTGTTTTCAACGTGGTATGGCCGTTGACAACAATATAAGCTGGTTCTTGTCAATTTATATAGCGCACTGCCCTACAAGTTGCTTCCTGCCACAGTCCTGTGGTATTGAACTGCTTGGCGGTGGTGTTGCAGCCTGACATCTACCTCTTTAATTAAAAGAAGGGAAAGCGCAGGAGATCGATAAACAAAAGTCAAAGGAAACCTCACTGCCTTACCGAACGAGGGTGCACGGGAGCTTAATTATATCAGGTCTTTCTAGTTAAATTATTAGAAGCTTGTCAGGAGAGCAAAGGTCTTTTAGTTTTTTTTTTCCGGAGCCTTTAGTTATATTGTTTTTATTGTTATAAAGAATGCCATATGAACATTAAAAAGAGAAGAAAAAAAATTATGATTCAATTTTAAGACAATACAAACTGACCTCATTTAACTTATCAAATACTAAACAAACCATACCATACCCACCCACGGTACATAAATTGAAGATAAAAGGGGGGGGAACAAAAGGGGGGTTAATAGCAAGAGGTAAAATGCCAACAGCATCTGGTGTTCCCAGGCGGTCACCCATCCAAGTACTAACCAGACCCAATGTTGCTTAACTTCGCTGATCGGACGAGAAGAGGTGTTTTCAACGTGGTATGGCCGTTGGCAACAATATATGCTGGTTCTTGTCAATCTATATACAGTGTAATGACCACGCTCGTGCATGTTAGTTAATCTAAAATCAGACGATTCATATTACGCTCAATAGCCCACAAGACATGTTGCTATGCCTTCTTTGTTGAGTCCCCCATCTGAGGCGTTCGTTTACTCATTTCTTCAGGACTCCCGAGTCCCTCGTTTTCTCTCAATCTTAGAGTGCACTCGAGACTCCGTTATTCCTTGGTATAACGACGCAAAATTTGAAATTGCAACTGTAGTTTATTATATGTTTACGCAAATTAGATATGTCTGATTACCGATGAAACATTCAAGATCCCTTGTGAGCGATGTTGAAAGCTGCAACTTTCTTTATTGTTAGTAAAACTAGTCAAGTAAGTGAGTATCGAGTCTGCCAGTACGAGTGGCATGTCCTTATATCTTTTATCCTCTTCGCCACTGATCGAGTCCTTAGCCGCTTGGGCGCCCTTGGAACTTCGCAGATCGGACGAAAAGCGGTGTGTTCAACGTGATATGGCCGTTGGCAACAATGTGAGGTGGTTCTTGTCAATTTATATAGAGCACTGCCCTACAGGTTGCTTCCTGCCACAGTCCTGTGGCATTGAACTGCTTGGCGGTGGTGTTGCAGCCTGACATCTACCTCTTTAATTAAAAGAAGGGAAAGCGCAGGAGATCGATAAACAAAAGTCAAAGGAAACCTCTCTTCCTTACCGAACGAGGGTGCACGGGAGCTTAATTATATCAGGTCTTTCTAGTTATATTATTAGAAGCTTGTCAGGAGAGCAAAGGTCTTTTAGTTTTTTTTTCCGGCGCCTTTAGTTATATTGTTTTTATTGTTATAAAGAATGCCATATGAACATTAAAAAGTGAAGAAAAAAAATTATGATTCAATTTTAAGACAATACAAACTGACCTCATTTAACTCATCAAATACTAAACAAACCATACCATACCCACCCACGGTACATAAATTGAAGATAAAAGGGGGGGAACATAAGGGAGGTTAATAGCAAGAGGCAAAATGCCAACAGCATCTGGTGTTCCCAGGCGGTCACCCATCCAAGTACTAACCAGACCCAATGTTGCTTAACTTCGCTGATCGGACGAGAAGCGGTGTTTTCAACGTGGTATGGCCGTTGACAACAATATAAGCTGGTTCTTGTCAATTTATATAGCGCACTGCCCTACAAGTTGCTTCCTGCCACAGTCCTGTGGTATTGAACTGCTTGGCGGTGGTGTTGCAGCCTGACATCTACCTCTTTAATTAAAAGAAGGGAAAGCGCAGGAGATCGATAAACAAAAGTCAAAGGAAACCTCACTTCCTTACCGAACGAGGGTGCACGGGAGCTTAATTATATCAGGTCTTTCTAGTTAAATTATTAGAAGCTTGTCAGGAGCGCAAAGGTATTTTAGTTTTTTTTTTCCGGAGCCTTTAGTTATATTGTTTTTATTGTTATAAAGAATGCCATATGAACATTAAAAAGAGAAAAAAAATTATGATTCAATTTTAAGACAATACAAACTGACCTCATTTAACTTATCAAATACTAAACAAACCATACCATACCCACCCACGGTACATAAATTGAAGATAAAAGGGGGGGGGAACAAAAGGGGGGTTAATAGCAAGAGGTAAAATGCCAACAGCATCTGGTGTTCCCAGGCGGTCACCCATCCAAGTACTAACCAGACCCAATGTTGCTTAACTTCGCTGATCGGACGAGAAGCGGTGTTTTCAACGTGGTATGGCCGTTGACAACAATGTAAGCTGGTTCTTGTCAATTTATATAGAGCACTGCCCTACAGGTTGCTCCCTGCCACAGTCCTGTGGTATTGAACTGCTTGGCGGTGGTGTTGCAGCCTGACATCTACCTCTTTAATTAAAAGAAGGGAAAGCGCAGAAGATCGATAAACGAAAGTCAAGGGCAACCTCTCTTCCTTACCGAACGAGGGTGCAGGGGAGCTTAATTATATAAGGTCTTTCTAGTGAAAATTTTAGAAGCTTGTCAGGAGAGCAAAGGTCTTTTAGTTTTTTTTTTTTCGGAGCCTATATTGTTTTTATTGTTATAAAGAATGTCATATGAACATTAAAAAGTGAAGAAAAAAAATTATGATTCAATTTTAAGACAATACAAACTGACCTCATTTAACTTATCAAATACTAAACAAACCATACCATACCCACCCACGGTACATAAATTGA
>NW_024751316.1:0-10420 GCF_018991925.1 Homarus americanus
AGCTGACGAGACAGTGAGTGGTGGAGGAAGTTTTCATATTGCCAAATTGCTGAGGGTCTACGACTCCTGCAATATCAGCATAAGCCAGTCGAACACAAAACTTTCACAGATTAGGCTGGGTATTGGGGTGATTGCAATAGGTCGTAGCTGATTTAAGGATTGTGGGCTGGTTGACTTGGGCACTGGTGATACATAAGAGGTCTTCCAGTCAGCTGGGCATCTGGCTTCACTGAGAGAAGCATTGATGATGGAGCATAGGGGTTTCGCAAGCTCCGGGGAGAACTCCTTGAAGAGTTTCATTGGTAAGTCAATGGGGGTGGTAGAGCGTTTTAATTTTAGTTTGTCCAGGCGTTTTGCTACTTCAAATTCTTCTACTAAGTCAGTGGGAAGGGGGGCTGGTAGGTAAGCAGGGAGAGTGGTTGTGTCAAGCCGGGGAGCGTCTGGCATATAGTAGCGAAATGATTATTTGTTTGCTCAGCTGCGTCAACATTAGTGAGATGGCTAAGGAAGGGGAGGGGGTGTGTCTTATTGTTTAGTCCACAGAGTTCTTTAAGCTTACCATACCATTGACTGATGTTGGTCTACTTCAGGTGTTGTAATTTGGTTGGGTAGTGGGACTTCTTTGCAGTGTGTGTGTGTGTGTGTGTGTGTGTGTGTAATACTGAAAATCAAGGACAAGTGTGTTGTTGTTGTTGTTGAGAGAGAGAGAGAGAGAGACCAACCCAAACAAAATACTGCATTTCTCTTTATGATTTTCTACCTGACGCTCACATAAATCCTAATAATATTATCAGAACTGTATTTCTTCACTACTGTTAGTCTTCACACTCTACGTAACACACACTCTACATGTGAGTTAGTGGTGTATAGTTCACTACACAGGAGAGTTTGGGCGTTTTCTTCAAGCAACGCAAAGGAGCTAGTTTATTGAGCACCCCCATTATATCCTATGTAAGACGAAGCTTAAGAGATGTAATACCCAGCTCTATATCTCCGGCCCAGAGTCGTGTTACACTTCTTACACACTTGGTGATATATAAACAGTTTTCTGAAATTCCTAAATGTCCTTCCATCAGCTCCTGCCTCCTGCTCTGGGCGCCACGACAGAGGATCACGCAGCGAGAAGTCATCTTAAAAATATGCAATAATCTCCTGGAGGCGACACACACACACAAGACTCGAGAAACAATGTTAATAAAAATGTAAATTAGCATCGGTATAATCCCGGAAGTTTGTGACTTGTCAACAAAGGCGAGAAAAAGAAATGTTCACAATTTTTTTTTGTAATTTAATATTTTCAACTAATAATGATAATGTTAAGGAAATAAATACCTGTCATTACTAATTACCATTTTAGGTTTAGTGTTTCCTAGTCTTAAGGGTTTAGGTGTTTTATTATTTAAATATCATATATAAACACCAATTAACTGGGTTTAACAATTACAAAATTACATAAATCCAGCAAATTAATGTGAACCTACTATAGCTTACACCCTACAGCGGCACCTTACAGTACGGCCACCGAGGGTCCACATTGTCTACGTATATACCAGTGAAACCTAAATATAACGGACTCTCTTCCTCCATATAGTCCGTTATATGGAGGTTTCACTGCATTTCCTTTATTGTTTTGCCATGAATAAACCAGAGAGAGAAATTTAGGACAGACAGACAGGTCATAACCCCACCCCCTCCATCGCTGAGTGGTATAAATAACAGTGACGTAACGCACAATGCTATCTCATAAACACAGGATTTTTTTAAGGGAGGGGGGCAATTGTGGGGGAGGGGGCAATTGTGGGGGAGGGGGCAATTGTGGGGAATGGGGTAATTGTGGGGGAGGGGGCAATTGTGTGGGAGGGGGTAATTGTGGGGGAGGGGGCGGGTTGTGGGGAGGGAGGGCGATTACATAAAAAAATATCATATTGTATTTGTTTTTTGTTTGTATCGAAAAACAAAAACAAATAACGCTTCCGAGTCTTTAAATAAATAAATAAATAAATAAATAAATAAAACCAAAGGACTAAACTGCATTTCATTATTCTTTTTTTTTATCTTTCCTGCGTTTTTACTGTATGCACCAAAGGACATACATTTTTTTTCTTTTTAATCATAAAGTTAAATGTTTCCTTTATTACCATAATTCTCGCGGGGACAAGTCAATAATCTTTTTTTTTTACATCTGTTTCTCGTGGCTTTTTTTTTTATCTTTCACGTGTTTTCGGTGTTTAGTGGTGTTTTTGTTTCACGTATTTTCGGTGTATAGTGGGTGTTGTTTTCATGTTTCACACGTTTTCGGTGTTTAGTGGTGTTTTTGTTTCACGTGTTTTCGGTGTTTGTTCTAATATGATTGAAGATAAGAGACAGCCAGCATCGTAGTGTAGTAGTAGTAATGACTAACAGAACTCCACAGTACAACAGTGACTAAGATAACTCCACAGCACAGTACAGCAGTGACTAACAGAACTCCACAGTACAGCAGTGACTAAGATAACTCCACAGCACAGTACAGCAGTGACTAACAGAACTCCATAGTACAGCAGTGACTAAGATAAAATCACAGCACAGTACAGCAGTGACTAAGATAAATTCACAGCACAGCACAGCAGTGACTAACAGAACTCCATAGCACAGTACAGCAGTGACAACAACCAACACAGCAAACGACACACCTCATCACCGAACAGCAGTGAAATAGGCAAAGTTAAGAGTCATTTTCTGCCTCAATCAAAAGTTTTCTAAACAAAACAAAACACGTAGAGAGAGAGAGAGAGAGAGAGAGAGAGGACACACACAAAACACACGCTCCTCTCAAGAAAATTGGGTGACGGCTCTAGTGTTTAATTTTCATAATGCCTGAGTCAATATTTAATGTTTATTTTTTTCCCTTCACAATGTTAAAGTCAACATGATGAGCGGTGACACAGGCTCCCTCTATATAGGTCTTTGTCACTCACTCACTGACGGACGGAGGAATGAGCCAGGATGATTAACCTCTTCTTAATCAGACTAACATGGCTAAAACAACAAACATATACAAGGTTGAACGAGAACCAATTGACACACAACACAATGGTCTTAGTTTAACCAATGTGTGTGTGTGTGTGTGTGATTTAGCTTTTAATTTCCTTCATCCATCACACGTCTCTGCATTACCCTGGCCTTCCTATACCTTGGCCCTCCTACCTGGCCCTCTTACCTGGCCCTCTTACCTGGCCCTCTTACCTCTAATTGTACTCATTAATATCTATAACATTATCCCCTTCTCCTTAATTATATGTAAGACGATTAAGCAATAAAATTATATCCGTAATAAAGTGATGCATAGCCCCGCAGCTCCTAACCTAACCTAACCTAACCTAAGAGCCAGGTCAATGATAATTATAGAACATTGAAACAAACACAAACACACACACACACACACACACACACACACACACACACACACACACACACAACTCCGGTGGAGGAGGTGGAGTGACATCACCACCTGTCTTACACCACTTGTCCTCCCACACTCCCTCCCTCCCTCTTCTTCTTCTCTCTCTCTCTCTCTCTCTCTCTCTCTCTCTCTCTCTCTCTTTATCAATCTATCTTTACTCCCTTTCATTCGGTATTGTCTTTGTCTCATGTTCCCATTAACACTCTCTCGCTGCGTCTGTTCCCTCCATTCTATTCTAATTTCCTTCATTATTCCTAATCTTTCATCTCTCTCTCCCTCCCTCATTATCACCTTTTGTCAGCTATCCCCTTCTTCTTTTCCTCCTGTTTATCTCTTACGACCAGGGTGTGTGTGTGTGTGTGTGTGTGAGTGTGTGTGTGTGTGTGTGTCATTAACATAGATAATAATAATCAAGAGTAAATGAAGCTAACATTCATACACACAATAATGGATAAGTAAAAGCTAAAATGACAGGGATAAATTTTTTTTTACTGTTTGTGAAAGAGTGAGTGGTGAGGAGGAAAAGAGGCTGTTAATGAGGGGGGGCGTTGTTAACAGGCGTTCAAGATCCACTGAAAGAGGAATCGCTTCGGCAGTCTATAGCAAATTTGTAGGCGTGGGCCAGTTTACACACACACACACACACACACACACACACACACACACACACACACACATGCCTCTACACACACACACACACACACACACACACACACACACACACACCATCTCTCTCTACCAGAGTAGGAGGAAAGAGGAGGAGAGAAAAGAAGAGGGAGAGGGGAAGGGAAGGAACAAGGAAGGATATATAGTAATGAGCAATTGTTTTTGTTAGTGTGTTTGTCTGTAATCAAAAATTTTCTGTAGTTGACCATAACCTGTGTGTTTGTGTGTGTGTGTGTGTGTTATTAAACATATCCCTCGTGGTACATTTCACTTGTTTGTTTACTTCCTTCCCCTTACTCACTATGCACGTTTCGTCTAGCTGTGGGTGGGGGCGTGTGGGTAGTTTGTGAGAGCTGGGTCTGTGGGTGGGTGTGTAAGTGCCTGGATGTTAATCGATTTTGCAGATCGTATTCCGGGAGTAATTGTTAACCAGTGCAATTGGCGGGAGCACTATACACACCATCTTCACTATTCTTTTCATTATAAGGCACAATAAACATCTTCACTATTCACTTCACTATAAGGCACTATACACACCATCTTTACTATTCACTTCACTATAAGGCACTATACACAACATCTTCACTATTCACTTCACCATTAGGCACTATGCACACCATCTTTACTATTCACTTCACTATAAGTCACTATACACAACATCTTCACTATTCACTTCACTATAAGGCACTATACACAACATCTTCACTATTCACTTCACTATAAGGCGCTATACACAACATCTTCACTATTCACTTCACTATAAGGCACTATACACAACATCTTCACTATTCACTTCACTATAAGGCACTATACACAACATCTTCACTATTCACTTCACCATAAGGCACTATACACAACATCTTCACTATTCACTTCACCATAAGGCACTATACACAACATCTTCACTATTCACTTCACTATAAGGCACTATACACAACATCTTCACTATTCACCTCACTATAAGGCACTATACACAACATCTTCACTATTCACTTCACTATAAGGCACTATACACAACATCTTCACTATTCACTTCACTATAAGGCACTATACACAACATCTTCACTATTCACTTCACTATAAGGCACTATACACAACATCTTCACTATTCACTTCACCATAAGGTACTATACACAACATCTTCACTATTCACCTCACCATAAGTCACTATACACAATATCTTCACTTTTCACCTCACTATAAGGCTCTATAAGCATCTACACCAATCAGTACTCACTTCACTATAAAACTACTTTACGTCTCACCTACTTGGCAATGTTCCAACCTCATTAATTTTTTTTTCGCAAGATTTTGAAGTTCGTGGCCGAATTTCAACTTGACCTCAGTAGAAGAACTGCTGGTCAAGGGTAAGTTGTCGTTATGACTTACTTTGAGAAATTGGACATCTCTTGTTTCACCAGCTCCAGCCTCTCATGGCTGGAGTTGGTTGAAGCTGAAGAAAGCAGCCAAACTTTGGCTTCCCTTACACCCAAGCCCCAGAGAGAACCCCGTCAACGAGTGCCCCGCAAGCCCAACCATACTTTGGCTTCCCTTACACCCAAGCCCCAGAGAGAACCCCGTCAACGAGTGCCCCGCAAGCCCAACCATGCTTTGGCTTCCCTTACACCCAAGCCCCAGAGAGAACCCCGTCAACGAGTGCCCTGCAAGCCCAACCATGCTTTGGCTTCCCTTACACCCAAGCCCCAGAGAGAACCCCGTCAACGTGTGCCCCGCAAGCCCACCCAGGTACCCCAGGAGAACGGGTGGCCCAAGGATATAACACCAAAGAAGTCCCGCAAACCTACTGGTAGTTTTACAGGATTTGTTGTTCGAGTCCCCAAGGTGCCCTGCCTTAACTGATATGTAAAAAAATCAATAAAATTGAAAAAAAAATTACCCGTTGTTTTGTTTTTATATCCTTGTAAATAAGTACTACAACTACTGTTAATAATAATAGTCTTCTTTATTTCTAAGCCATGTCACTATGTCACATGGCACTGTTTCTCTACTCCACTTCTTTCTTTCATTCATTTCTCTCTATCATACATACATACATACATACATACATACATACATACATACATACATACATACATACATCATACATACATACATACATACATACATACATACATACATACATACATACTTAACTAAACAATTGATAAAGACCAACAGACAGACAGACAGACACGTGGGTCCATCCCCCCCCCCTGGTGCACACATATGTACAAGGTGTGATAACAACAACATGTACACCTTGTCCTTATATGTACCGTCACGTGTGTGTGTGTGTGTGTGTGACGCATCATCCAGAACAGCATCCGGTGTGACGTCACGTGTTAAACGAGAGATAGACAGACAGATGTAGACAGATGACAGGAGAACAACAAGACAGCTGAAATCTCTCTCTCTCTCTCTCTCTCTCTCTCTCTCTCTCTCTCTCTCTCTCTCTCTCTCTCTCTCTCTCTCTCTCTCTCTCTCTCTCTCTCTCTCGCTCTCTCTCTCTCTCTCTCCAAGGATCATAGCAGTACTTACCTTCCCTGACTCACGCTTGTATTTCCTACATGTATGTGTGTGTGTGTGTGTGTGTGTGTGTGGACAGGGGACACTGCCTCATACGGTTCGAGACACTGAAATATTTATGCCGTCAAGTCAATTCATTATTGTAAATCGATGTCGCTCCAGGTAGGTATCAACGCGGAGTGGGGTGATAGGGAGGTGGTGGTGGGGAGGGGTGGTGAGGGACTGTGGTAGGTGAGGGGACAGTGTGAGGTGACGGGAAGGGGTGGTGAGGGGGCAGTACACACAACTCCCACACCTAACTAGGGAAGAAGAGGGGTAAAGGTGTCCACAAAATATCAGAATGTTATTAATTATTTTTATTCACGAAAGTTAAAAATTACTGTAGGATTTTAACACTTTGTATACGACCTCAGTTGAATTGTAAGTCAGAAATATGATAATTATAGTAATGTTAGGTTGATCATTAGCCCAGTAGTGTTTGTTTGTTTGTGTGTCGTTGTTTACGTCTCCATCATAGCAGCGACATGAGCTCTCTGTATTGTGTATTAAAATATAGAAACATTTACACTATGATATGAATTATTACCTTAATAATTTTGTAATTTTAAGAATATTATAATAACTATGTTTATTAACTTTGTAAATTATTAATGGTGATGTATTAATATTAGACTTGTCACACACACACACACACACACACACACCTCGTAATAGGGTGTAGTTATAACGATTAATAAGAGCTATAAACCACCTTAGTAGTTATTAATACCTCGCCAATGAACGGACACACCTGCCCATTATTATTATTACAGGTGTGTGTTATGGGAAACGATGAAGAATAGGGGACTCATTATACTGTCATGTACGGCTGAACCTAACATTATATTTCATGATGAGTTTGAATGACCCAACGCTATATATAGGATGATAGTACTATAATGACCCAACACTAATGAGAGTACATACAGTATAATGACCCAACACTATATAATAATCATGTATAATGACCCAACATCATTGACACTACTTCGGGAACCAGAGCCGGAAAAAAACCCTTATGATGGTGGTAGTTGTTGTGATTATGAGTAGTGGTGGTGGTGGTGGTGGTGGTGGTGGTGGTGGTGGTGGCCAGTGGTAATCAGATGGTGGTGTGTAGTAATCAGTCAATTGAGGTCAGTGAAACAGTGATGGTGGTAGTAATTAGTGGTGGTAGTGGTGGTGGTGGTGGTAGTAGTAGTGGTAGTGGTAATTAATTGGTGGTGGTGGTGGTGGTGGTGGTGTGGTGGTGTGGTGGTGGTAGTAGTAGTAGTGGTGGTGGCGGTGGTGGTAGTGGTGATGGTGGTAGTGGTGGTGGTATTAGTAGTGGTGGTGGTGTTAAGTATTATTAGACGTTATGAGTAATGGTCATCGTGGTAGTAGTATTATGAATAGTGGTTGTGGTACTGTTATAAATGGTGGTAGTAGTGTTATGAGTGTTAGTGGTTATAGTGAAGATTTATTTCCTTTCTACGACACACACACACACACACACAGGCTACATAAACTTAGTATTCATAGTGATAATACTAGAATGATAAGTCACTTCCCCAAGTTCTGATGAGAGTCGCGTAAGATCAAAGGAGAGGACTGGAAGTGAGAGATGGTGTGTGTGTGTGTGTGTGTGTGTGTGTGTGTGTGTGTGTGTGTGTGTGTGTGTTGTGAAAGGAGTCCTGAGGCATCCTGTGAGAGAGTTAGGTTAGGTAGTGGATGTGAGGGAGAGAGAGAGAGAGGTGTCCATGGAGGTGAGTGGCCGTAAATGTGGGACTCTGTGGAAAGGAATAAAGGAAGGAGGAAGGATATTGACGTGTGAATTGAGGTTGGACAGGAGATTGGACAGGTCAGGTCACATCCCACTTCCACAATGGGACCAAAACTCCATTCATATTTTGTCTATCTCTTGTAAACACAAAACTCCCAAACTAACCAATCCCGGAAGTGTTCAGGCAGCCACCAACTACCCATGATTAAGAATGTATTAAAATCTCTACATCCATATTCATTCACCCCACAAAACAGACAAAGTAATATGGTATTCTCTACGAGGCCACATCATCAAGTTTATGGAATCCAAGGCTTAAAAAAAATAATGATAATAGCGTAACCACTTTACTGAACTGTGTGATGGAAACGTGCAGCCACATCATATTATATACGGTAAAGCTTTTAAATTCTGTTCCCATTATATGATAGCGGGTATTATCACTCACTGACGTTTAACATGAAAACTGACAGCCTTCCCCTCCCTGCGTGCCTGGTACCCTCCCTCCCTGGTATATTCACACTTCTCTCTCCCTCTTCTATGACACGCCCCTTCTCCCCCCCCCCCACTAACTCTGTCTCTCCCTTCCTACCATTTTATCCCTATATTTGATGTATAGAGAAACCGGATTTTCAGATTTGTTCTCATATTATGTCTGGTCACATTCCCTCTCTCCCTACCTCCTGGCACTCACACTCCCCCTCCACTCCTCCTCTCTCTCCCTCCCACCTGGCACTCACACTCCCCCTCCACTCCTCCTCTCTCTCCCTCCCTCCTGGCACTCACACACTCCTCCAACCTCGTTTTGGCACCCTCACACCTTCCCCCTCCTCCTTCTGCCACTCATAATTCTCTCTCTTCGTTCTGGCACTCTCACACTCCCTCCTCCTCCTCCTCCTCTCCTTCCTTCCTTCCTTCCTTCCCTCCCTCCTCTTGGACCTCTCACACTTCCCTCTCCCCCTCTTCGTACCCCCCCCCCTCTCTCTTCAGCTGGCAATCTCACACACACACTCAAGAGGAAGGTGTCCAAGAGAGAGGGGAGATGAGAGGGTGTTCAAGGCAGAGGGGAAAAGGGGAGAGAATGTTCAAGAGAAAAGGTAGAGGGGAGAGGGCGGTCAAGTGAGAGGGCGGTCAAGTGAGAAGGCAGAGGGCTGTTGGTAAGGTCAGAGGGAAGCTAATTTTAATATACTGTAGAAATATGAATGGAATCCAATAATTATTTGCGTTCGAGGTCATAATGGGAAACAAGGGAGCTTAATACACACACACACACACACACACACACACACACACACACACACCTCCACAGCTTCGCCACACAATAACTAAATGTGAAGGAAAATTTTATGCTCTAATACTTAACGAAAATCTGGTAAAATTAGTATTAGAAATGTATGTATTCAGTGAAGGGTGACCAACCAATGAATGTAAATTTGTTCAATAATTGTAGTGCCTTGTGTTGTGTTGCGATACTTTGTTTTGTGTCGTTTCATTGCTTTGTATTGCGTTGCGTTGTGCTGCCTTGCAATGCGCTGTGTTGTGTTACTTAGTGCATATTGATAGAGGTAAAATACTATTTACTGTACCGTTATTTTCTTACTTGCTCCGGAATAGTGAACACCTTGGATATCTTTATTATAATTGACATTATCGGCACGTTAAGCTGTATTGTTTATTCAGTAATAGTTAAAAGTAATAATAGTGAAGATAATTCAATGTGCTGTAAAAATTTCGCCAAATGCATAGAGTGAGGCAGCCATCTCCTCCTCCCGGTCACACAATCATTTAATATTTATGTCACTCAACTTTGGCCTAACTTATCCACACTCTCTCTATCTTAGTCTAACCTTCTCTGATATGTTACCCACCTCCCCAACACACTCTGATGTGCTCTGCTCCTCCCCAACACACACTGATGTGCTCTGCTCCTCCCCAACACACTCTGATGTGATCTGCTCCTCCCCAACACACTCTGATGTTCTCTGCTC
>NW_024751317.1:0-8438 GCF_018991925.1 Homarus americanus
ATTTGATGGATTTTAATGAAAATATTCAGAAATATGGTATCGTAGTATTTATTCAAGTCATTTAGGATAGAATATTATTGTAATACAGTACAACAGTTTTTTAACTAAACCATTCGAAAAGCGATTACGGTAACATCTTTTGAACGAAAGAAAGCGAAAGTCATTGTTTTCGTCACGATTTGATCCCACTTTCCGCTGTAATACGGACGTCATTTTAGCAAAAATATTACATTTCCCTGAAGGTATTATATCAAGCACAGTATGAATAGAACAATATTTTGAGTCTTACTCTTTCCATTTTCAGATTACTGTACAAGCCCATAATAATGGCTCCTAAAGTAGATAAACTTCGTTGTGTGAAGAGAAAGAAGAACACGTTGAAATTGAGTGACAAACTTGAAATAATTAAGAAACTAGAACGTGGTGTGAGCAATACTGTTCTAATGGAAACATACAACATTGGAAAGTCTACAATTTATGATATAAAAAAGACAAAGAATAAAATTCTAGAATTCAAAGCTTTTTCTTTAAAACTGCTCATTTTGAAGCATGCTATATTTGCTAATGAATAAATTATCAAAATGTACCTGTTCATCTCTTCTTTATTCTTCCTTAAATTTGAATTTTAAAAGTACTGCCTGAGAATCCGGAAAATCCGAAAATCCGGACCGACCCAATCCCCAAGCAGTCCGGATTTTTGGACTTCTACTGTATATGTATGTATGTATATGTATGTATGTATGTATACATATATATATATATATATATATATATATATATATATATATATATATATATATATATATATATATATATATATATATATATATATATATATATATATATATATATATACACACATATATACACATATACACACATATACACACATATACACACACACACACACACAGTATTAACGCGCTTTCACTTAACGCGTTTTCGCATATACGCGGTGCCTTGCCAAAGCTGAACTTTCACTTAACGCGGATTTTTCCACAGCAACGCGGTGAGTGTCGGTGAGTGTCCGGCTCGAGAGCTATTTTTAGATTCGCACCACCCCCCACCCGCCACCCTGCCTGACTGCCTGTTTTAGCTCATAAAATTCATACAAATTACCCAGCCAGAATATAGTTTACATTGCTGGAATTCTTATAATTTGGTGATCATTTTGAATATAAACAACATATTTTTTGCATTAAACATACAATTTTTAGATAAAATGTTTAATCTGAGTAAGTATGTTATCTTTTGTCCAAAATATATGACATTTATATTCAAAATATTCCTGGTCTTACAAGGAATCCAGCAATGTCAATTATATTATCCTAACTTTAGTTTGAGGTATTATTTATTAAAATTTAGTGGTTATCCCACACATCTCCTTGGGACGGTTGGTGGGGGGTGGGGGGGAGGGAGGGACCAACCGACCGACCATCTGTTACCCGTGAAGAATTATTTTTTTTTAACTGAAGATATTTGTTTTAGCTCATAAAATTCATACAAATTACCCGGTCAGAATATAATTTACATTGCTGGAATTCTTATAATTTGGTGATCATTTTGAATATAAACAACATATTTTTTGCATTAAACATACAATTTTTAGATAAAATGTTTAATCTGAGTAAGTATGTTATCTTTTGTCCAAAATATATGACATTTATATTCAAAATATTCCTGGTCTTACAAGGAATCCAGCAATGTCAATTATATTATCCTAACTTTAATCTGAGGTATTATTTAATACTAAATGTTAAAAACTCTTGAATGGAGGATTGGTGGGGGGTGGGGGGAGGGTTGGGACTGACCGGCGGTTGGAAGAGGGGGGGAGGCAAGGTGGGGTACTTTGATTGACAGATAGTGTTGAAGAATATATTTTTTTTTTATTAACTGTAGATATTTGTTTTAGCTCATAAAATTCATACAAATTATCCGGCCAGAATATAATTTACATTGCTGGAATTCTTATAATTTGGTGATCATTTTGAATATAAACAACATATTTTTTGCATTAAACATACAATTTTTAGATAAAATGTTTAATCTGAGTAAGTATGTCATCTTTTGTGAAAAATATATGACATTTATATTCAAAATATTCCTGGTCTTACAAGGAATCCAACAATGTCAATTATATTTTCCTAACTTTAGTTTGAGGTTATCCCACACATCTCCTTGGGACGGTTGGTGGGGGGTGGGGGGGGGGAGGGAGAGACCGACCGACCATCTGTTAGCTGGCTGTGTACTGTAGTGTGAGAGGGGGAGGGAGTTGAGTCCATTATTTGAATGGACATTAACTTGGCGACTGTATTTCTCTTAAGTATTAATTGTGTGCATGTACCATCATAAAATTAAGATGTTATTTTTACTACAACATAGTTATTTGTCGTCAAAAAGTGGAGTTTGGGGGTCGGGCTGGGTTCTATTGGAATTAATCCCATATGTTCTGTTATTCACTTAACGCGGTTTTCACTTAACGCGGGACCCTCTGGGTTCAATTGACCGCGTTAAGTGGGGTACCACTGTATATATATATATATATATATATATATATATATATATATATATATATATATATATATATATATATATATATATATATATATATATATATATATATATATATATATATATATATACAGTCAACCCTCACTTTACGCGGTCCCACATTCCGCGTTTCCACGTTTACGCGGCACCCTGCCGAAACCCGGGGTGCTCACATTCCGCGGTGCGTGTACCCCTTTACGCGGAGAGTGTCCGGCTCGACGCTATTTTTAGATTCGCCCCTCCAGCCTGCTCCCGCCTCCGCCTGGGCAAGCCGCGCGGTAAGGTTGCGCAGTGCATGTCTCTGTTGCGTTATCAGTGACGTCATATGACGTATCGGACTGTGATTGGCCATAAATCCCTACCTCCCTCTGATGCTAGCTGTAATTGGTTTAAAGTAATATGACGTGTCCACCCGGGGGAGAGAGGGAAGGAGGAAAGACGACGCTTGACCTAGCCGCAGCAGTTTTATCCCTCCACGCCACACCGTGTAATCGTGCATCCATTGTTCTGTAAAATGGCTTCCACCGGACCACCGCCCCCAGAGAGAAACCTTTCCTTGCCTGGACCCAGCCGCCCTAAGCCAAAGAAGACACGACGTTCCTTAAGCTACGAGGTGAAGTACAAGATCATCCAAGAATTGGAGAAAGGAACAAGACAGGTTGATTTGGCGCGCCAGCATGGTGTGAACGAATCTATGATCCGGACGATAAAGAAGGATGCAACCAAGATAAAGGAGCACATGAAGATCACAAAGTCTACAGGTGCTTCTATGATCAAGTATTTCCACAACAAGGTGCTTCTCAAGACGGAAAAATTACTTGTGAGCTACTTGGTGCGTCAGGCGCGATGGAACATGGCGGTGGACACGCGCTTTGTTAAGGAGTACGTGCGTGAACTGTATGCTGCAGTGTCACGAAAGATGGGAATTACAAAGCCCAAACCCTTTAATGCTTCCTCTGGGTGGTTACAAAGGTTTAAGATGAGGAACAAGATCACCAATATCAACATTGGTGGTGAAGAAGCTAGTGCTGACCGTGTTGTGGCTAGGGAATTTCCTTCGTTTTTAAGTGAGATTATGGAGGAAGGACAGTACACCGACGACCAGGTGTTTAACATGGACGAATCTGGTCTTTTTTGGAAAAAGCTACCTTCCAAGACCTTCGTTGTGAAGAATGCCAGCAAGATTCGGGGCCGGAAGTTGCAGAAGGAGCGCATTACCGTCCTGTTTACCACCAATGCCTCCGGTACCTGTAAGCTCAAGTTATCGGTGATCCACACAGCATGCAAGCCGCACGCCTACAAAATCATGGACATGACCAAGCTAAATGTCCACTGGCTGACCGCACGTAAGGCGTGGATGTTCTCTACACTGTCCCTCTCCTGGTTTGATGACTGTTTTGTTCCCGATGTAAAGAAATTCTGTGAGCGACAGAATGTGCCATTCAATATTTTGTTGCTGCTGGACAACGCACCAGGACACTCGCCCCTACTGTTAGATCGTCACCCCAACGTAAAAGTGGTCCTCCTTCCTCCCAACACTACGTCTATATTACAGCCCATGGACCAAGAGTTAATCTGTAATGCAAAAGCTGCATTCTCAACAAAAAAATTCCAGCTCCTGAACGACTACACCAACACCAGGGAAGAGTTGCGTAACCTGAGTGACACTACCACCGATAGCAAGAGCGAAGAAGATGAGGATCAACAGTTGGAACAGCAAAAAATACTGTTCAAACAATTCTGGAGAGTATTTAACATCAAGAAAGCTGTGGACTTCTTGGTGGAGTCATGGGATCAGCTGTCTATTGCTACAATTCGTCACGCATGGAGACGTGTTGCATGGAATACCAGGTGAGAGGAGGAGTCAATCTGTGACTGGTGAGGTTCAGAATGTTGCAGTAGCAGTGGACCTTGCCAGAGAAGCTGTGCAGACTGTTACAGTTCCAGGCTTCTCCGAGACCACCAACGACGACATCCTGGAGGTGATCAGAGATCCTGAAGTGACTGCCGACGAGATGTTGGAAGATCACGTCAGTGAAGAGGAGGAAGAAGGTGCGTCATTCTCCGAAGAACACAGTTTAACTCATAGTGATATTAAGGGTGCCATGGAGTGTGCAGAGAAAATGAAGTCCTTCCTTTCCCGCGACAATGACGATGACCGCTATGAAGTCTTCCATACCCGGCTGGTGCACGCTATGGAGCCGTACATCACGGTGTATCACGACAACATAAACACCAGCCGTCAAAAAAGCATAACCGAGTTCCTCGCCCGCAACCCACCACAGCCAGCCCAAGCCAGTGATAGTGACAGTGGAGATGACTTTGAGGGATTTGTCAGGGAAGCCCTGACAACTGTAAGTGACCGTGATGGTGATTCACCTAGTAATGGTGATTCACCTGAGGGCCAGTAATCTGCCCTCTGCCTCGGAACCAGCCTCCATCCCCGTATGCCGACCCATCTCTTCTACTACCGTAAGTGTTCCACCTAACTTTTAGTTTTTCTAACCTAACCTTTATTTTTCCTATGTTAACCTTTATTTTTCCTAACCTAACCTCTTCTATATTACTTGTTTTTTCATACCATCATAAAGTTAAGATAAAATTTTTACTACAACATAGTTGTGTGTCGTCAAAAAGTAGAGTTTGGGGATCGCCCCGGACTCCATTTCAATTAATCCCATATGTTATGTTATTCACTTTACGCGTTTCTCACTTTACGCGGGACCCTCCGGGTTACATTAACCGCGTAAAGTGAGGGTTAACTGTATATATATATATATACAGTCAACCCTCACTTTACGCATGTGGTGGATGTAATCCTAGACAAGGTTCTTGAAACTCCAGGGCACGAGCAGTAGATATATTCAACAAGCTGTACAAGACTTGGCGTGATAGCCAACAGGTACAGGAACAGGAGCCAGCACAAGGAACTCCTCGTCGCAGGCAGGCCGAAGCCGATCTGAGGGAAGTTAGCTAGCTAGGCAAGGGGAGTTGCTAGACATTCCTAGGACAATAAATGGGGTCTTCTAATTACTCGACTAGCGCGGTACAGACATAGTACATCGGGACATAGTAAATGAACATAGGCATTAGACATAAGCATAGATATCAGACATGCTATAATAATATGTAGTAATACAGACATGTGAATAAATGGTACAATGAATGGTAACAGAGTCTTGGCGTCAGGCGTGTTCACATATCTTGGTATGTACATATCTATACAACGCGGTCCCACATTCCGCGTTTCCAAGTTTACGCGGTGCCCTGCCAGAACCCAGGATGCTCACATTCCGCGGTGGGTGTATCCCTTTACACGGTGAAGTATAATTTTTTTATTTAGCTCATAAAATTCATACAAATTATCCGACCAGAATATAATTTACATTGCTGGAATTCTTACAATTTGATGATAATTTTGAATATAAACATCATAGATTTTGCATTAGACATACAAATTTTAGATATAATGTTTACTCTTGAGTAAATATGATATCTTTTGTGCAAAATATATGATATTTATATTCAAAATATTCCTGGTCTTACAAGGAATCCAGCAATGTCAATTATATTATCCTAACTTTAGTCTGATTTATTATTTATTACTAAAAAGGTAAACAGTCTGGTATTCCCACACATTTATCTAGTAGGGACGTTGGTGGGGGGTGGGGGGAGGGAGGGAGGGACCGGCGACCGACCATCTGTTACCGTGTGAAGAATATTTTTTTTTTTATTAACTGAAGATTTTTATTTTAGCTCATAAAATTCATACAAATTACCCGGCCAGAATATAATTTACATTGCTGGAATTCTTACAATTTGATGATCATTTTGAATATAACATCATATATTTTGTATTAGACAAAATATTTAGATAAAATGTTCACTCTGAGTAAGTATGTTATCTTTTGTGCAAAATATATGACGTTTATATTCAAAATATTCCTGGTCTTACAAGGAATCCAGCAATGTCAATTATATTATCCTAACTTTAATCTGAGGTATTATTTAATACAAAATGTTAAAATTTATTTTTTTCACCCAACATCTCTTGAAGGGAGGATTGGTGGGGGGTGGGGGGGAGGGTTGGGACTGACCGCGCGGTTGGAAGAGGGGGGGGAGGCAAGGTGGGGTACTTTGATTGACAGATAGTGTCGTGAAGAATATTTTTTTTTTTATTAACTGAAGATATTTGTTTTAGCTCATAAAATTCATACAAATTACCCGGCCAGAATATAATTTACATTGCTGGAATTCTTATAATTTGGTGATCATTTTGAATATAAACATCATATATTTTGCATTAGACATACAAATTTTAGATAAAAGGTTTTCTCTGAGTAAATACAGGTTGTACCTCTCTAGTCCGGCAACCTTGGGACCTGACCGGTGCCGGACCATGGAAATTCACCCTTTTCCTGGATAGATAGTGACTTGTGCTTATGCCTGGAAGCACTAGCACCACTTTCTCTGCGTCATGGTCGTATAGTAGCTTCTCAAATTCCGCGAGTTTTTAATTCTTAACATATTTTATTGGAACACACAAAAAAATAAATCAATAAAAATTTTGACGGCGGAAACTTGAATTTCGACGGGTTTGAACGGCCTGCCAACGTGCAGACGACGTGCATAATCGCGTAAACAGGGTCATTTCTCTTATGTACAAAAGATACATTATTGTTTATTACTGAATGTCTTTTTTATTGAATTAATGTTTATGTGTGCAAAATGAGCAATAAAATTCATTAATAATACGTAGAATATTAAAACACACGAGGAAATGACACAGCATTGTTTTTGTTGATTACAAAACTAGTGACTGACTGGTTCTACATATAAAACTGAAGAAAATAAGACCTTGGTTGTAGCTGTAGTAAAATTAATATGGTTGTTTTAAGTAATATTATTTAATGTTAATAAATGGAACAATAGAAGTAGCTAACGATAATGGTAAAGAAAAAAGAGAGATCGCATATGTAAGTGCGCATGCGCACTCGTGAAAACATATCGTCATTACTTTACATAAGAATATGAAAGCAACACTAATTTACTGTTCATATATATATTTTAATTAATGTTTCTGAATTTGTTTTTATACAATTAATGTACGTGTGTGCAAAATTAACAATACAATTTATTAATAATACGTGGAATATTAGAGGAGACGAGACGGCTGCCGGCATTGTTTATGTTAAAGCTTACGAAACCAGTGACTGATGGGTTCTACATATAAAACTGAAGAAAATAAGACCCTGATTGTAGCTGTAGTAAAATTAATGTAAAAAATGAATATGGTTGCTTAAAGTACCTGTAATGTTATTTAATGTTAATAAATGGAACAATATAAGTAGCTAACCATTAATGGTAAAAAAAAAGTGAGACTGCTCGTATGTAAGTGCGAACATGTGAAAATATATCGTCATTACTCTACATAAGAATATGAAAGCAACACTTATTTACTGCTCATATATATTAAAGGGTTAAATGTTGTACTCTGTATAGACAAGCAGATTCAGATTTCAGATTTGCCCCCCGGGGGGCTAGTTTATTGGGCACCCCCTTACATTCTGTGCAAGGTGAAGCGCAGAAGCGTTTACAGCGCCCAATAGGGAAGTATGAAAAGTTCATACTTGCCTTTATGACTCGTACATTAAGGGCGTAAAAGCCTGAAGGGTTATAGGTTCTGTCAAGTTACATAAAGTGAGAGAATGATGAGTGTGTGGGGGGAAAGTTCCCGGTACATTTTATCTGTTTATGGCAAAGAGTGGCAGGTCCCTAATAATGTCAAATGCCAGGCCTGTGACTAGGAGGAGGGATATTTGGTCTGGGAGGGAAGAGGTGTTGGTAACGGCTGGGATAGACAAGCAGAGAGAGAGATTGAGTGCAGC
>NW_024751318.1:0-15000 GCF_018991925.1 Homarus americanus
TCTGCACCTAACCCTATTTTCTCCATAAGCCCTGTTATTTCTATTGAGCGAATTTCTAGAACGCGAGGTTTTACAAGAACACAACTATCGCGTTATAGCAGAACTGACTGTACACAGTAAAACCTCGCTAAGGCAGACTAATTGGGGAGAAGGGGTGTCTGGGATAAGAGGTTGGTCACCTTAGAGCAAATTTTTCCAAAAAGTCCGCCATTTTAAGCAACAAACGAGTACAATTATTATGAAAGAAATACATGGTTTTTAATCAAATTAATTTTAAAAAGTAATGTACATTATGTACACTTACTTTTAGTTCACTACCCTTACGGATACCAAACACTTTATTAGGGGCCATGGTTTTTGTTTATTTCTTCAATAATAATGCCAAAAATATGAATGCTACTTCAGCCTGTGGTGAATGAACTAAATGTATGAAAACGATAAATGTTGGTATAAAAGACACCAAAAATACAGTACCGTAGTTTATGGCAGGGAATGCTTAGGAACTTTTGTGTGTATATTTTACTCCTGTAACCATAGTTTTCTTAAAATAATATACTGTATACAGGTAGTCCCCGACTTACGACCGACTCGACTTACGTCCACCCGCACTTATGACCGCCTCAGTCGTACCAAAATATGGTCAAATTATGTATTTTTGAGCCCCAAAGTCAGTACACAGACAAAATTTCCATCTGTAATTCACTTAAAAATGGCTGGCAAGCTTAAAAGTGAGTGTTTTGTGGTTCTGAGAAGAAAAAGAGACCCAAATTTTCGATTTTCTATGTGTTATTTAATCATTTTCGACTTACGACTATTTTGACTTACGACTATTTTGACTTACGACTATTTTGACTTACGACTATTTTGACTTATGACTATTTTGACTTACGACCTGGATGTCGGTCTCTAACCCCGTCGTAAGTTGGGGAGTACCTGTACAGTACCAGGAAATGTGAGGAAGAAATAAAAATAATACCAACAAAAATACAGTCCTGTATTGCGAAATCGGTAAATAAAAGCCAAATGAAAGTTCAGCACATATGCCATTTGCAAACACTCCCTGTTTCACCAATAGTAACGAAGATCATCTGGCACGCCGATTCCATAGCAACGCCCCCCCTCAACACTCGGCGACCGTTTTCCCCTCCCTCACTCAGCCAGCTAATTCGTGTGCAAAGAAATATATATTCCCTGTACGTTTTTGCCCTTAGGATTGTGAGTCGTTTAGATCGTTGTGACTATTCCTTGCCTTTAAGTCACTCAGTGAATGTCGCTGCGCCCTCCCGGGCTCGTCTTCACTAAAAGAGAATATGTGAATATATCTATTTGTATATACTGTATACATATATACGTATACAGTTGTACCCCACTTAACGCGGTCAATTGAACCCAGAGGGTCCCGCGTTAAGTGAAATCCGCGTTAAGTGAACAACAGAACATATGGGATTAATTCAAATAGAAACCGGCCCGACCCCCAAACTCCACTTTTTGAAGGCACATACCTATGTTGTAGTAAAAATAACATCTTAATTTTATGATGGTACATGCACACAATTAATACTTAAGAGAAATAGAGAAATACAGTCGCCAAGTTAATGTCCATTCAAATAATGGACTCAACTCCCTCCCCCTCTCACACTACACAGCCAGCTAACAGATGGTCGGTCGGTCCCTCCCTCACACCCCCCACCAACCGTCCCAAGGAGATGTGTGGGATAACCTCAAACTAAAGTTAGGAAAATATAATTGACATTGCTGGATTCCTTGTAAGACCAGGAATATTTTGAATATAAATGTCATATATTTTGCTCAAAAGATAACATAGTTACCTAGAGAAAAATTTTTATCTAAAAATTGTAAGTTTAAAGCAAAATATATGATGTTTATATTCAAAATGATCACCAAATTATAAGAATTCCAGCAATGTAAATTATATTCTGACCGGGTAATTTGTATGAATTTTATGAGCTAAAACAAATATCTTCAGTTAATAAAAAAAAAAATAATCTTCACGACACTATCTGTCAATCAAAGTACCCCACCTTGCCTCCCCCCCTCTTCCAACCCCGCGGTCAGTCCCAACCCTCCCCCCCACCCCCACCAATCCTCCCTTCAAGAGATGTGGGGTGAAAAAAATAAATTTTAACATTTTGTATTAAACAATACCTCAGATTAAAGTTAGGATAATATAATTGACATTGCTGGATTCCTTGTAAGACCAGGAATATTTTGAATATAAATGTCATATATTTTGCACAAAAGATACCATAGTTACCTAGAGAAAAATTTTTATCTAAAAATTGTAAGTTTAAAGCAAAATATATGATGTTTATATTCAAAATGATCACCAAATTATAAGAATTCCAGCAATGTAAATTATATTCTGACCGGGTAATTTGTATGAATTTTATGAGCTAAAACAAATATCTTCAGTTAATAAAAAAAAATAATAATTCTTCACAGGGTAACAGATGGTCGGTCGGTCCCTCCCTCCCCCCCACCCCCCACCAACCGTCCCAAGGAGATGTGTGGGATAACCACTAAATTTTAATAAATAATACCTCAAACTAAAGTTAGGATAAAATAATTGACATTGCTGGATTCCTTGTAAGACCAGGAATATTTTGAATATAAATGTCATATATCTTGCACAAAAGATACCATAGTTACCTAGAGAAAAATTTTTATCTAAAAATTGTAAGTTTAAAGCAAAATATATGATGTTTATATTCAAAATGATCACCAAATTATAAGAATTCCAGCAATGTAAATTATATTCTGGCATGGTAATTTGTATGAATTTTATGAGCTAAAACAGGCAGTCAGGCAGGGTGGCGGGTGGGGCAAATCTAAAAATAGCGTCTCGGACACTCACCGCGTATATGTGGAAAAAATCCGCGTTAAGTGAAAGTTCAGCTTTGGCAAGGCACCGTGTATATGCGAAAACGCGTTAAGTGAAACCGCGTTAGGCGGGGTAAAACTGTATTGGTTACGATCCCTTTGTCCCAATTATTCACGTGCTAATATGAATACAATGACTGTCTCTCTCCCTACTCTTATGTACGTTCACAAAACCTTTGGGCTTCCGCCCTTGGGTTTCTATTTGTTCTCAGCAAAAAGGCCAGAGTTGAGTTTGTCTCTTCATAACTTTGATGTCCTCAGTAGCGGGTTCAAGCGAACTTTAGCGAGGCTGCTAGACTTAGCGTTCCTTCCGGGATGTTGACCTTCCGGTCTTACTAGCAATCTAGAGTTATGTTGAAATGGACTTTACACCTTCTATGGGTTATACGAGACCAATTCAGGGTGGAATTCTCAACCCAATAAATATTGCTAGAGTAACAGTGAACTTTGCTGCCAATAGAGCGCTATGTTAGCGGCTCAGCACTGTCAACCCTGCCGGGTGACAGTGCGCACATAGGAATTTTCCCTTAAGTGTTTACTTGGGGATAATGTCTGTGCCCCTGATTGGCAACAAATAAAGATTTTGATGATCCCTCTCAATAAATGTTCTGAATGAAATTATTTTATAAAAACAAATTTAAATAAATAAGTTTCATTGAGCTAAGGGATACTTGATATAAGAGTCGGGAGACAGATACGAAATAGTGAGTTATTGTTTATATTGGTCATAGGAGTGACTTGTATAACACTAACTTACGAGTAATATAACATTTATGAGTCATATTGATTAAGTTTGGGAGAAAATGCTTTCTCCCTTATTAATTATTATTATTACTTTGTGTTATAATGTTATAATGTGACTCATGGTATCCTCCTAGTTCAGATGAGTGATGTTCCACTGGAGGATGAAGGTCAGGACTCCGGGCCTATGGATAATGGAGGAGACTATGGAACTGTCCCTGGGGAGATACTATTGAGTGCTGAGCCGCAAGGACTAGAAAGTTCAGCTCAGGCACTTCATTCAAGGAATTGTCTGTCAGTAGAGAATTTGAATTCAGTAGTAGTAGTTTCACCCAAGACCCAAGGGGGCCATACTACATGTAATTATAAAAAATGTACAGCAACTTGGATTACTAAGATAGATCCTCATGTGGCTTGCATACTTCATGGCAGCTGTGTCTCAAATAACTTATTTTCACCAACGGATTGTGCAGTTTGTTATGATCAAATTTTTCAATTTCATCAAGCTACAGGTGATAAGAAAGATTTATTGCAATTACAAATTAAAAATAGGTGGAATAAGGCCTTGAAGAGTAAATTTTTGAATGTACAACAATGGAAAGATCCCAAGTTGGCAGAAAGTTTAGGATTCTTGGTGTTAGGTAAAAGACTTAATCCCCACTTAGACAAGACTGCTCCTGCTAAGAAAAATAAGTTATTGGACCCTCCAGACTGGGAGGCAGTAGGAAGTCCACAGAAACCTCTATCAACTCAATCTGATTTCAGTGGGTTCCAGGATCAGGACGATGAGCCTGGTTCTAATCATAGTATTCAGTCTCTTGAGCAGGAAGAACCTGTTGAGACTGATTTCATCCTATCCACATTTTGGCAACCACTTCCACCTGGGGCAAAAGTGTTGGTTACTGCGAGTGGAAACAGACTGTTGTTGACTGACATGCAGTTGCTGGATAATATTGAGTGTAAGGTTGATTCTAACAGGCCATGGATAACATTGGTAAGAGCTAAGTCTTCTTTGTTCACTAATCCATCTGAATCTGTGGATTCCTTATTCAAAATATTTTATGAAAATGTCTCTAAGCTTCCTGATATCTCAGCAACTACAAAGAGAGAGGAAGGACATGCAACTTTGGGTCATCATTCTTTGTTTTTGGAGGGTGATACTACACTTTCTTGGCCTGATATTTGCCCAAAGATGATCTCTGAAATTGACGAAGTCTGGGCTAATTTATTGAAAGACATAACATTCATTCCCGCTGACAGGAATGCTCGCAAGTTTAGTTTTTTGAAGTTCCAATTTAATGACGAAAAGAGTTCCTTATATGATCTTTCCCAATATTTGTCGGCTTCAAAATATGTTGATATAAGTTATGAAAAAAATTTGAAACCAGTTGCCCCTGCACTGCTGCTTGAAGAATTTAAAATTAGGAAATTGGCAGCAGATGTTTGGTCTCCAATTATGATGTGTCAGTTATTAACTAAGTTTGTGCTGGACTATGAAGAAAATTCAGAAGTGGACAAATGTTTTGCTGCTGCTCTACAAGGAATCCCATATTCCCTGTACAACTCATTCTTAGATCATTTGTTGAAAGCCCTAAGGCTGAAAGTCCAGCTAAGGAAACAAGTAACAAATAATGCTTCAAGTGGTAGCGCTTATTTGTTGATACGTTCTTCTCCTCTTTCTCCTGCTTTGTTTGGTGAGCAATCATTGATAAATTATAGATCATCTTTGGAGAATACTATTAATATTAATGTCCCCAGGAGTCCTCAGACCTTTCGGAAACCTAGGAGAGGAAGGTTTTACAGGGGAACAGGACCAGCTGCCCGGGTCAGTTATCAACCAAGGGGAAATTTTAGAGGAGGAAATAATCAAAGAAGTAATGGAGGTGGCCGTTTGTTCAGAAACGGAAGGAGACCTTATTTCACTACCTCAGCAACTTCCCCCTTCCAATGAAGCCAGACAACTGGGTCGTCTAGGGGGTTGGGAGAAGAGATGGACTTCTTCCATATGGGCTTACAAAGTAATCAAAGGGGGTCTCACATGGACTTGGTTGAGGCGCCCTAGCATCCCCAAAGAAGGGTCAAAAACCAACCCCATTACTTACAAAATTTGTAAGTCAACTACTGAACAGAGGTGTCATAGAACCGTTGCAGTCAGAGAAATGTTTCATGTTTCGCCTATTCCCAGTCCCCAAGAAAGGCAGCGACAAATTAAGATGGATTTTGGATCTTTCAATCCTAAACAAATTTATTCCCAAAAGAAGTTTCAAGATGCTCACTTACGACCATCTGAGGCATCTACTTCCGCCCAATGCCTGGATCTCAAAAGTGGATCTGGAAGATGCCTATTATCATGTTCCTGTTGCTCCCAGGTACAGAAAATTTCTGGTGTTCAAAGTAGGGGAATTAAGTTATCAATTCACAGTGATGCCATTCGGTCTGACAATTGCACCAAAAGTCTTTACAAAACTGGCAAATATTCCCAGAAAGATCCTTGCAAAGGAGGGCATAAGAACCTTTGCTTATCTAGACGATTGGCTGATAATGGGAAACTCTTTCGAAGATTGTCAAAGGGCGACCCAACGTACACTAGTACTATTTCAAAACCTTGGTTTAAAGATAAACCAGGTAAAATCAAACTTAATACCATATCAAAAGTTGGATTGGTTAGGCCTCCACTGGGATACAAATCAGCAGTCAGTCAGTTTGCCAGGAACAAAAGTAACAGATTTGATAAACAAAGTAGAAGCCTTTTGTGTAAAGCACAAGGTTTCTTGGCATGATTGGGAAAAAAATCTGGGTCTGTTGAATTTTGCCACAATAGTGGTTCCATTGGGAAAGTTAAGTAAAAAGCAACTATCTCATCTGGGCTCGAAGTTGCTTCGCTGAAACAGAAAAGTTGCTTCTTCTCTCCCTATTCAGATAAAGAATCATCTGTTATGGTGGACAAACTGGGACAATCTAATCGGTCCCTCTCCCTGGGTTCCACCTCAAACAGGTTTGGTCGTTTGTACGGATGCATCCAAAATAGGATGGGGATACCATTCTTCAAAAGGGGAATTCAATCAAGGAAGGTGGAGCAACTTCCTTTGGGACAAGCACATAAATATAAAAGAATTAGCAGTGGTCCTATTCTTTTTGTAGGCAAACCCAAATTTACAAAATATGACGATCCTGTTTGCCATGGACAACAAAACGGCAGTCTTTTGTCTCAATCATCAAGGGTCAACAAGGTCTTGGCCCCTTCTACAACTATCAGAAAATTTTTTCAGTATTTGTACAACACAAACACTTTACCTCAAAGCAACTTATATACCGGGAGTGCAAAACAATTGGGCAGATGCGCTGTCCCGTCTCTGGCCAGTATCGACAGAAACAGAATGGTCCCTAAAGGTATCGGAGTTCAAGAGTTGTGAAGAAGTTTGGAACTCCACAGATAGATCTGTTTGCCTCCCTAACAAATTACAAGATGCCAATTTATGCATCTCTGGAAAGGTCAAATCTTTTAGGAAATGCCCTCCTCTTAGATTGGAACCTTTGGAATTCAATCTATCTATTCCCACCTGTGAAAATATTGTCCAAAGTGGTTCACAAACTCAGATCCTTCCGAGGCAAAGTCCTCTTAATTGCACCATATTGGATCCTACAACCTTGGTGCCTGGATCTACTGGACTGGTGCCCGAATCCTCTCCAATTGCAACAAGGATGTCTATACTACATTCTCAGTTCGAGATATCCTTGGCACTTCACACTTGGGGTTTCTCAAAAAAAGTTTAAATAGGTTGTTGGGTAATTCCAATATAGCTAATCAAATATTAGCAGGTCATAGACCCCAAACTTCTATTCAATATGAGAAAGCTTGGAATCTTTTTCAACTATTTATCAAGTTAACAACTCCGGATTCATTATCGGAAACAGTTGTATTAGAATTTTTAGAATTTCTGTTCAGAGTTAAAGGCCTTCAAGGATCGACAATTGCATCTTATAAATCAGCGTTGGTTGACCCTCTGGCTTGGAGTTTTAATATTACCTTGAACCCAAGGCTTTATCAAATGCTAAGATCGTCCTTTTTCATTCAGAGACCTCCTCAACCCAAGAGAATCCCGCCTTGGTCTCTGGAAAAAGTTACTAATCTTCTTATGGGGCCTAATTACAATATAAATCTGAACAGGGATAAATTACTCCAGAAGGCAGCTTTCCTTCTAGCAATAGCAACGGGTATGAGAATCAGTGAACTGATTTCAATTTCCAATAATCCATCATTATTGGTATTTTCTGACGAGGATGTTATCCTTTTTCCTACGGAGATCCTAAGAAAAAATGAAAGGGAAGGTTTCCAAGCTCAGCCTATTAGGATAAAACATCTAATGGATGAAACTAGGGTTCCTCACATATTGTGTCCAGTTAAAAATCTTCAGGAATGGTTAACCAGATTCCCTAATAGAGGCCCTTATGTTTTCTCATCAAGGGATGGTAAGAAATTATCTCCTAGTCAATTGACAAAATCCTTATTTCAATTAGTGAATCAAGCAGACCCTGGCAAGAAATTTTTGGCACATGACACTAGGAAATATGCAGGGTCTGTGGCCTTTCTGCGGCATATGAGTCTCAGTCAGGTCAAGGAAATGGGCTTTTGGAGATCTTCAAAAACTTTCAAAGACAGCTATCTTCATCTATCTCTGAGACATGCTTCAAATGTGGTGGTGCTGGGTTCCCCTCCCCCATCTAGTCAATCTCCACCACCAGGACCTTCTTCCTCATTAGAATAGAGTGAGTATCCTTTTTTAGTAAATTAACATTTTACCTTCCAGTAAATTTTCTTAATTTTGGAAATTTTCAAAATAATTTATAATATAATCAGGACTTAAATCAGTGGAGCCTTGTATGCAAAGTCACCTTCCTCTCCACCTCCTACTCGGGTATTCTTGCTGATCGTCGCATTCAGAGCATTGAGCAAAAAGCCGTTTTTTTCTAAAAACCAGTTTTTGTGATATAGCTCGAATGCGACGTCCATAACCCTCCCATCTCCACCCCTCGAGAGTTGACTTTTACTTACTGCTCTCTCTGAGGCAAGAGATGAGCTTCGCCGTGCGCACGGAGGCTGATTGAGGGAGGGACTTTCAAAATAGCAATTAAATGCCAGGTAGCGACGTGTCCTCCCAATGTTACTTATTAAGTACCGTATATCTTGGCTTATAAGACGGAATTTGAACATTAAAAAATCTGCCCAAAGTTAGGGGGTCGTCTAAACCACCAAGTATAAAATTCTTACCTCTTAAATATTGTGGTTTACTGTGTCAAGAGTGGTGATGGAAACATCGTAAGCCACTCACAAGGTCTTACCACTAATTATTTTATACTGAAACTTATGTTTGGCAAGCTGGATTCAAATTAAGATTACCGGTATATTAAAATAATAAAAATGTATTATAAACCTGTCTAACATACAGTAAAAGAGAATTATACCCCCTGTAATAAACACAGCTATCATCACACACCCCTCCCCACGCCCCCCCCATTTGCTAGTGAGGAGACAAGAAAGGTAAAGTGACCGCGAGGTTGGGCTATTTTTAGCCGTGGAGGTGGTCAGTAATGCATATCGGTATATTTACTGATAATAATACTTAAAATTTATTTTTTTACAAGGAATATTCAGTAAATGACTGCATTAATTCTTGAAACTACTGACAGTTAAATACAGACGCTTAAGTGATTTCACTAGTGTTTACACTACACCACCTGGTAACATTTGATGCCATTACTTGAAGTGAATTGGCTTTATTTAAAGTAACTAACCATAAATAAATACAAAAAGTAAAAAAAAGATCAAAAGTGAGAAATAATATACTGTATGTATGTTGTGTTGTCAAAGTTAGAGGAACAATTCAAACTGCAATTGAGTGTAAATGAGGCAGAAAGTCAGGTCAGCGCTGAACCTGGGACTTGGTCACAATTTTCGTGATGCCATATGGCAGCAGGGTCTACCATTAGACAACACATTATGCTTCCAATATCTTCCCAGGCGGTAGTATCTACCTGTTTGGTAGCTGCCTACTACCTACACAATTTTTAGTAATATTACTTTGATACATGAATTAGATGGGCTATTTATAGCCCGTCTTTGTGTCTCAAGTGACCAGTACTCTAATGCACCATAAATAATTCATTTAACATTTATAATTTGTACATATATTTTGTTGTATATACAGTATTACCCCGCTTAACGCGGTTTCGCTTAGCGCGTTTACCGTATACGCGGTGCCTCACCAGAGCCGAACTTTCACTTAACGCAGGTTTTTTCCACGTATACGCGGTGAGTGTCCGGCTCAAGAGCTATTTTCAGATTCGCCCCACCTCCCACCCGCCACCCTGTCTGACTGCCTGTTTTAGCTCATAAAATTCATACAAATTACCCGGCCAGAATATAATTTACATTGCTGGAATTCTTACAATATGATGATCATTTTGAATACAAACATCATAGATTTTGCATTAGACATACAAATTTTAGATATAATGTTTACTCTGAGTAAATATTTATTTTTTGTGCAAAATATATGACATTTGTATTCAAAATATTCCTGGGCTTACAAGGAATCCAGCAATGTCAATTATATTATCCTAACTTTAGTTTGAGGTATTATTTATTACTAAAAAGGTAAATATTCTGGTTTTCCCACACATCTGGTAGGGACGGTTGGTGGGTGGTGGGGGGAGGGAGGGACCGACCGACCATCTGTTACCGTGTGAAGATTTTTGTTTTTTATTATTAACTGAAGATATTTGTTTTAGCTCATAAAATTCATACAAATTACCCGGTCAGAATATAATTTACATTGCTGGAATTCTTATAATTTGATGATCATTTTGAATATAAACATCATAGATTTTGCATTAGACATACAAATTTTAGATGTAATGTTTACCCTGAGTAAATATGTTATCTTTTGTGCAAAATATATGACATTTATATTCAAAATATTCCTGGTCTTACAAGGAATCCAGCAATGTCAATTATATTATCCTAACTTTAATCTGAGGTATTATTTAATACAAAATGTTAAAATCTAAATTTTTCACCCACTCTTCTCTTGAAGGGATGATTGGTGGGGGGAGGGTTGGGACTGACCGCGCGGTTGGAAGAGGGGGGGAGGCAAGGTGGGATACTTTGATTGACAGATAGTGTCGTGAAGATTATTTTTTTTTTTATTAACTGAAGATATTTGTTTTAGCTCATAAAATTCATACAAATTACCCGGCCAGAATATAATTTACATTGCTGGAATTCTTATAATTTGGTGATCATTTTGAATATAAACATCATATATTTTGCATTAGACATACAAATTTTAGATAAAAAAAATTTCTGAGTAACTATGTTATCTTTTGTGCAAAATATATGACATTTATATTCAAAATATTCCTGGTCTTACAAGGAATCCAGCAATGTCAATTGTATTATCCTAACTTTAGTTTGAGGTATTATTTATTAAAATTTAGTGGTTTTTCCCCAAAAATTTCTCAGAGAGGGAAGAGCCGGCAGTGTAGTGTGAGAGGGGGAGGGAGTTGAGTCCATTATTTGAATGGACATTAACTTGGCGACTGTATTTCTCTATTTCTCTTAAGTATTAATTGTGTGCATATACCATCATAAAATTAAGATGTTATTTTTACTACAACATAGTTATGTGTCTTCAAAAAGTGGAGTTTGGGGGTCGGGCCGGTTTCTATTGGAATTAATCCCATATGTTCTGTTGTTCACTTAACGCGGATTTCACTTAACACAGGACCCTCTGGGTTCTATTGACCGCGTTAAGTGGGGTACAACTGTATTATTACAGGAGTATTAAATTTTTGCCCCTCAGGCCCCAATGTGGGTCAGTGACCTATGCCCAGGTGGGCTAATCCCCTTAAAAAAAAAAAGCCGCGGGAAATTAAGGTTTGTTTACATCCGGCAGTTCGGCTGCTCTCTCTCTCTCTGCTTGTCTATACAGAGTACAACATTTAACCCTTCAATATATATGAGCAGTAAATAAGTGTTGCTTTCATATTCTTATGTAGAGTAATGACGATATATTTTCACATGTGCGCACTTACATACGAGCAGTCTCACTTTTTTTTTTACCTTTAATGGTTAGCTACTTATATTGTTCCATTTATTAACATTAAATAACATTACAGGTACTTCAAGCAACCATATTCATTTTTTACATTAATTTTACTACAGCTAAACTCAGGGTCTTATTTTCTTCAGTTTTATATGTAGAACCAATCAGTCACTGGTTTCATAAGCTTTAACATAAACAATGCCGGCAGCGGTCTTGTCTCCTCTAATATTCCACGTATTATTAATAAATTGTATTGTTAATTTTGCACACACGTACATTAATTCAATAAAAACAAATTTAGAAACATTAATTAAAATATATATGAACAGTAAATAAGTGTTGCTTTCATATTCTTATGTAAAGTAATGACGATATTTTTTCATGTGTGCGCATGCGCACTTACATATGCGATCTCTCTTTTTCTTTACCATTATCGTTAGCTACTTCTATTGTTCCATTTATTAACATTAAATATCATTACTTAAAACAACCATATTAATTTTACTACAGCTACAACCAAGGTCTTATTTTCTTCAGTTTTATATGTAGAACCAGTCAGTCACTGGCTTTGTAATCAACGAAAACAATGCTGTGTCATTTCCTCGTGTGTTTTAATATTCTACGTATTATTAATGAATTTTATTGCTCATTTTGCACACATAAACATTAATTCAATAAAAAAGACATTCAGTAATAAACAATAATGAATCTTTTGTACATAAGAGAAATGACGCTGTTTACACGATTATGCACGTCGTCTGCACGTTGGCGGGCCGTTCAAACCCGTCGAAATTCAAGTTTCCGCCGTCAAAATTTTTATTTATTTATTTTTTTGTGTGTTCCAATAAAATACGTTAAGAATTAAAAACTCGCGAAATTTGAGAAGCTACTATACGACATTTAACCCTTCAATATGTCTTCAAAGAGACCATGACGCAGAGAAAGTGGTGCTAGTGCTTCCAGGCATAAGCACAAGTCACTATCTATCCAGGAAAAGGGTGAATTTCCATGGTCCGGCAATTTCCATGGTCCGGCACCGGTCAGGTCCCGAGGTTGCCGGACTAGAGAGGTACAACCTGTATATATATGTGTGTGTGTGTGTGTGTGTGTGTGTGTGTGTGCGTGCGTGCGTGCGTGCGATCCGAAAGGGATGATGGATTAGTTGGAAGTGTATCCGTAAAGAAAAACAAATATTTACTTTATACGTTACGTCAATGTTTGGCAACTATAGTTTCCGTCACGACAATATTCTCATTAGGCTGGGTCGGGGAGTGAAGCTCTGCTCACTACATTGAATATTATTTATCACTATGCATCAAAGAGTACATTACAAGTCATACTAGCATAAAAACACACTTGAGTGAAGCTCTGTAATTATCGCAATATTAAGTAACACTAACCACCGATTTCGAAGCATAACTCACGGGACAAAACATATGGGGATTGGTGGTCACACTGGGCGGTGCGAGGCGGGTGGAGGCGGGGCAGGTGAGGCGGAGCGGGTGAGACGGAGCGGGTGAGGCGTAGTTAAGTGTAGTGGGGAGGAGCCGAGGCGTGGTTGATCGTGCCAGGCCGGGGCTTTGCGGGGCGGGGCGGGGCAGGGCGGGGCAGGGATGGGAGGAAGGGTAAGGAGGGTGAGGTGAGGATTAGGACAGGGAGGAGGATGTAGGTTAAAAGACATGTTAAGTTATAACAGTTAGTACAGACACCGCTTTCATCACTGAAACACAATTTCTACGTTCAACACTGACCAACACTCAAACTGCACTTGGGCTACTGAGAATGTCACAGATCGCGGGGGACACTGAGAAATCACGTTAAGCACTGAACATATTTCTAGAAAAAATTCGCGCATACCACGACGAGAGACATTTACTTGAGCTGTAACGGTGACACACTAGGACACTTTTCACGCTACTATGCAGGAACTCCTTATCACGCACTTTCGAACAATACTCAAACAACGAGCCAGGTGTTATGGCTAAATGAGGGAGGGCATGGGTTTACGTTAAGTACACTGTTACCAATAACAAGGGACGAGGAGGGCGTGAGTTAACGTTATAGTACGCTGCCACCAATATAATGAGGCAGTGATAAGAAGAAGATTACATATAGGTAGAATATTGATAGTATAAGAGTATAAAAGAGAGGAAGATTTTGGTAGCGTAGCCGTGATAGTTATTTACTCTCTGGACTTACACTTATCGTATCTTATACGTCAGTACACATCTATTACGTCTTAAGGGCGACTTCTCAAACACCGCTTTGTATCAACGTAATATGTATCTCATCAACATGGCGTATGTATGTATATATATATATATATATATATATATATATATATATATATATATATATATATATATATATACCAGTTTACCAGCTTAGCAGCTTTCGCCTTGGTTTTCGCATATACGCGGTGCCTTGCCAAAGCTGAACTTTCACTTAACGCGGCATTTTTCATCATATACACGGTGAGTGTCCGGCTCGAGAGCTATTTTTAGATTCGCACCACCCCCCACCCGCCACCCTGCCTGACTGCCTGTTTTAGCTCATAAAATTCATACAAATTACCCAGCCAGAATATAATTTACATTGCTGGAATTCTTATAATCTGGTGATCATTTTGAATATAAACAACATATATTTTGCATTAAACATACAATTTTTAGATAAAAATTGTTCTCTAGGTAATTATGTTATCTTTTGTCCAAAATATATGACATTTATATTCAAAATATTCCTGGTCTTACAAGGAATCCAGCAATGTCAATTATATTATCCTAACTTTAGTTTGAGGTATTATTTATTAAAATTTAGTGGTTATCCCACACATCTCCTTGGGACGGTTGGTGGGGGGTGGGGGGGAGGGAGAGACCGACCGACCGACCATCTGTTACCCTGTGAAGAATTATTTTTTTTTTTATTAACTGAAGATATTTGTTTTAGCTCATAAAATACATATAAATTACCCAGTCAGAATATAATTTACATTGCTGGAATTCTTATAATTTGGTGATCATTTTGAATATAAACAACATATATTTTGCATTAAACATACAATTTTTAGATAAAAATTGTTCTCAAGGTAACTATGTTATCTTTTGTCCAAAATATATGACATTTATATTCAAAATATTCCTGGTCTTACAAGGAATCCAGCAATGTCAATTATATTATCCTAACTTTAATCTGAGGTATTATTTAATACTAAATGTTATAAACTCTGGAAGGGAGGATTGGTGGGGGGTGG
>NW_024751319.1:0-8442 GCF_018991925.1 Homarus americanus
GACTTTGTTATATTCGTTGAGGGGCCTTTGTTATACTCGATCACGGGTCTTTGTTATACTCGTCCAGGTTTGTTATACTCGATCAGGGGCCTTTGTTATACTTGATCAGGGGGCTTTGTTATACTCGATCAGGGGACTGTGATATTCTCGATCAGGGGGACTTTGCTATACCCGATGAAGGGACTTTGATATACTCGATAGGGGAACTTTGTTATACTCGATCAGAGGCCTTTGTTATACTCGTTCAGGCGCCTTTGTTATATCCGATCAGGGGCCTTTGTTATACTCGACCAGGGGACTTTGTTATACTCGATGAGGGGCCTTAGTTAAACTCGATCAGGAGCCTTTGTTATACTCGATCAGGGGACATTGTTATACTCGATCAGGGGACTTTGTTATACTCGATCAGGGGGTTTTGTTTTACTCGATCAGGTAACTTTGTTATATTCGATCAGGGGCCTTTGTTATATTTGTTCAGGGGACTTTGTTATACTCGATCAGGGGACTTTGTTCTACTCGATAACGGGACTTTGTTATACACGATCAGGGGACTTTGTTATATCCGATGATGGGACTTTGTTATTCTCGATCATGGGACATTGTTATACTCGATGAGGGGCCTTTGTTATACTCGATGAGGGGACTTTGTTCTACTCGATCAGGGGAATTTGTTATACTTGATGAGGACTTTGTTATACTCGACCAGGGAGTTTGTTATACTCGACCACAGGACTTTGTTATATACTCGATCAGGGGCCTTTGTTATACTCGATCAAGGGAACTTTGTTATACTCGATCGGGCGCTGGCGCCACTCGATGAGGGGCTTTGTTATACACGATCAGGGGCTTTGTTATACTTGATCAGGGGCGCTTTTATTTATAATCGTTCAAGGGACTTTGTTATACCCAATCAGGGACTTTGTTATACTCGATCAGGGACTTTGTTATACTCGATCAGGAGACTTTGTTATACTCGATGAGGACTTTGTTATACTCGATCAAGGACTTTGTTATCCTCGATCAAAAGGGAACTCTGTTATACGATGAGGGTTTGTTATACTCGATTAGGGGACTTTGTTATACTCGATGAGGGCACTTTGTTATACTCGATTAGGGGACTTTGTTATACTCGATCAGGGGACTTTGATATTCTCGATCAGGGGGGACTTTGTTATAGCCGATCAGGGGACTTTGTTAAACTCGATCAGGGAACTTTGATATACTCGATCAGGGGCCTTTGTTATCCTCGTTCAGGCACCTTTGTTATATTCGATCAGGGCCTTTGTTATACTCGACCAGGGGACTTTGTTATACTCGTTGAGGGGCCTTTGTTAAACTCGATCAGGGGACTTTGTTATACTCGATCAGGGGACTTTGTTATACTCGATCAGGGGGTTTTGTTTTACACTATCAGGTAACTTTGTTATATTCGATTAGGGGCCTTTGTTATAATCGTTCAGGGGACTTTGTTATACTCGATCAGGGGACTTTGTTTTACTCAATCAGGGGACTTTGTTATACTCGATTAGGGGACTTTGTTATATTCGATGAGGGGACTTTGTTATTCTCGATCATGGGACTTTGTTATACTCGATGAGGGGCCTTTGTTATACACGATGAGGGGACTTTGTTCTACTCGATCAGGGGAAATTGTTTTACTCGATGAGGTGACTTTGTTATATTCGATGACAGGACTTTGTTATACTCGATCATGGGACTTTGTTATACTCGATGAGGGGCCTTTGTTATACTCGATCAGGGGCCTTTGTTATACCCGATCAGGGGACTTTGTTATACTCGATCAGTAGACTTTGTTATACTCTATGAATGGGCTTTGTTATACTCGATCAGGGAACTTTGTTATACTCTGTGAGGGGACTTTGTTATTCTCGATCAGGGGACTTTGTTTTACTCGATCAGGGGGCATTGTTATACTCGATCAGGGGACTTTGTTATACTCGATCAGGGGCCTTTGTTATACTCGATCAGGGAGGACTTTGTTATACTCGACCAGGGGACTTTGTTATACTCGATCTGGGGCCTTTCTTATACTTGATGAGGGGGCTTTGTTATACTCGAACAGGGGACTTTGTTATTTTCGATAAGGGGGACTTTGTTACACTCGATTAGGGGGCTTTGATATACTCGATCAGGGAACTTTGTTATACTCGATCAGGGGCCTTTGTTATACTCGATGAGGGGACTCTGTTATACTCGACCAGGGGAACTTTGTTGTACTCGATCAGGGGCTTTGTTATACTTGATGAGAGGGCTTTGTTATACTCGATCAGGGGACTTTGTTATTCTGGATAAGGGGGACTTTGTTATACTCTATCAGGGGCTTTGTTATACTCGTTCAGTGGACTTTGTTATACTCGATCAGAGGACTTTGTTATACTGGAACAGGGGCCTTTGTTAAATTCGATCAAAGGCCTTTGTTATTCTCGATGAGGGGCCTTTGTTAAACTCGATGAGGCAACTTTGTTCTACTCGTTCAGGGGACTTTGTTATACTTGATCAGGGGACTTTGTTATACTCAATGAGAGGGCTTTGTTATACTTGATCAGGGGGCTTTGTTATACTCGATGAGGGGCCTTTGTTATACTCGATTAGGGGCCTTTGATATACCCGATCAGGGTACTTTGCTATACTCGTCAGGGCACTATGTTATACTCGTTCAGGAGACTTTGTTATTCTCGATCAGTGGACTTTATATTCTCGATCAGTGGACTTCGATACCACTCTATGAGGGCTTTGTTATACTCGATCAGGGATCTTTGTTATACTTTCATTGAGGACTTTGTTATACTCGATCAGGACATTGTTTTACTCGATCAGAGGCTTTGTTATACTCGATCAGGGACTTTGTTATAACCTCGATCAGGGCCTTTGTTATATTCGATCAGGGGCGCTGTTATACTCGACTCGATCAGGGGACTTTGTTATACTGGAATAGGGGACTTTGTTATACTCGATCAGGGGACATTGTTTTACTCGATCAGGGGACTTTGTTATACTGGATCAGGGGACTTTGTTATACTCGACCAGGGGAGTTTGTTATACTCGATCAGGGGACTTTGTTATACTCGATCAGGGAAATTTGTTATACTCGATCAGGGGACTTTGTTATATTCGATGAGGGGACTTTGTTATTCTCGATCATGGGACTTTGTTATACTCGATGAGGGGCCTTTGTTATATTCGATGAGGGGCCTTTGTTATATTCGACCAAGGGACTTTGTTATACTCGATGAGGGGCCTTTGTTATATTCGATAAGGGGCCTTTGTTATACTCGATCAGGGGACTTTGTTATATTGGAATAGGGACTTTGTTAAACTCGATCAGGGGACTTTTTTATACTCGACCAGGGACTTTTTATTTATACTCGATCAGGGCCTTTGTATAGCAATCAAAAGGGTTTGTTATACTCGATCGAGGGACTATGTTATTCTCGATCAGGGGACTTTGTTATACTCGATCAGAGATTTCGGCATACTCGATCAGGGAACTGTGCCACTTGATCAGGGCCTTTGTTATAATCGTTCAGGGGACATCGGTATACTCGATCAGGGGACATTATACTCGATCAGGGACTTTGTTATACTCGATCAAGGGGTGCTGTTTTACTCAATCAGGGGACTTTGTTATACTCGATCAGGGGGCTTCGTTTTCCTCGTTCAGGAGACTTTGTTATACTCGATCAGGGGACTTTGTTATACTCGTTCAGGGGACTTTGTTATACTCAATGAGAGGGCTTTGCTTTACTTGATCAGGGGGCTTTGTTATACATGATCAGGGGCCGTTGTTATAATCGTTCAGGGGACTTTGTTATACTCGATCAGGGGACTTTGTTATACTCGACCAGGAGACTTTGTTATACTCGATGAGGGGCCTCTGTTCTACTCGATCAGGGGAATTTGTTATAATCGATCAGGGGTCTTTGTTATATTCGATGAGGGGACTTTGTTATACTCGATCATTGAACTTTGTTATACTCGATGAGGGGCCTTTGTTATACTCGATTAGGGGCCTTTGATATACCCGATCAGGGTACTTTGCTATACTCGATCAGGGGACTTTGTTATACTCGTTCAGGGGACTTTGTTATTCTCGATCAGTGGACTTTGGTATACTCTATGAGGGGACTTTGTTATACTCGATCAGGACATTGTTTACTCGATCAAGGGGCTTTGTTATACTCGATCAGGGGACTTTGTTATACCCGATCTGGGGCTGTTATATTCGATCAAGGACGCTGTTATACTCGATCAGGGGACTTTGTTATACTGGAATAAAGGGACTTTATTTATAACGTTCGAGCGACTTTGTTATACTCGATCAGGACTTTGTTATACTCCAGTCAGGAACTTATTGCCTCGACAGGGGAGTTTGGTATACTCGATCAGGGACTTTGTTATACTCGATCTTGGGACTTTGTTATACTCCATTAGGGTCCTTTGTTATACTCGATCAGGGGACTTTGTTATACTCGATAAAGGGCCTTTGTTATACTTGATCATTGGACTTTGTTATCCTCGACCAGGGGATTTTGTTTTTCTCGACCAAGGGACTTTGTTATACTCGATGAGGGGGCTTTGTTTTACTCGATGAGGGGGCTTTGATATACTTGATCAGGGGACATTGTTATACTCGACCAGGGGACTTTGTTATACTCGATCAGGGGACTTTGTTATATAAACAAAGGGACTTTATTGCCTCGATCAGGGGCCTTTGATATACTTGATCAAAGGGTTTTTATTATACTCGATCAGGGGACTGTGTTATTCTCGATCAGGGGGACTTTGTTATACTCGATCAGGGGACTTTGTTATACTCGATCAGGGTACTTTGTTATACTTGATCAGGGGCCTTTGTTATAATCGTTCAGGGGACATCGGTATACTCGATCAGGGGACTTTGTTATACTCGATCAGGGGAGTTTTTTATACTTGACCAAGGGACTTTGTTATACTCGATTAGGGGCCTTTAATCAACTCGATCAGGGACCCTTGTTATACTCGATCAGGGGACTTTCTTATACTCGATCAGGGGACTTTGTTATACTCGATCAAGGGACTTTGTTATACTCGATGAGGGGCCTTTGTTATACTCGATCAGGGGCCTTTGTTATACCCGATCAGGGGACTTTGTTATACTCGAGCAGTGGACTTTGTTATACTCGATCAGGGAACTCTGTAATACTCGATCAGGGGACTTTGTTATTCTCGATGAGGGCCTTTGTTAAACTCGATGAGGCAACTTTGTTCTACTCGTTCAGGGGACTTTGTTATACTTGATCAGGGGACTTTGTTATACTCAATGAGAGGGCTTTGTTATACTTGATCAGGGGGCTTTGTTATAACGATCAGGGGCGCTGGTATAATCGGTCAGGGACTTTGTTATACTCGATCAGGGGACTATGTTATTCGATCAGGGGACTTTGTTATATACTCAGTCGAGGGGACTTTGTTATACTCGATCAGGAACTTTATTGCTCGCAATCCAGGGCCTTTATTATAATCGTTCAGGGGACTTTGGTATACTCGATCAGGGGACTTTGTTATACTCGATCAGGGGAGTTTTTTATACTCGACCAAGGGACTTTGTTATACTCGATCAGGGGCCTTTGTTAAACTCGATGTGGGGCCCTTGTTATACTCGATCAGGGAACTTTCTTATACTCGATCAGGGGACTTTGTTATACTCGATCATGGGTCTTTGTTATACCCGATCGGGGGACTTTGTTATACTCGATCAGTGGACTTTGTTATACTCGATTAGGGAACTCTGTAATACTCGATTAGGGGACTTTGTTATACTCGATGAGGGGCCTTTATTATACTCGATCAGGGGACTTTGTTATATTCGATAAGGGGACTTTGTTATACTGGATCATGGGACTTTGTTATACTCGATGAGGGGCCTTTGTTATACTCGTTGAGGGGACTCTGTTATACTCGATCAGTTGACTCTGTAATACTCGATCAGGGGACTTTGTTACACTCGATCAGTGGCCTTTGTTATACTCTTTTAAAGGCCTTTGTTATACTCGAAGAGGGGCCTTTGTTAAACTCGATCAAAGGCCTTTGTTATTCTCGATTAGAGGACTTTGTTAAACTCGATGAGGAGACTTTGTTATACTCGATCTGGGGGGTTGTTATACTCGATCAGGGGCCTTTGTTTTACTCGATCAGGGGGGTTTTGTTATACTCGATCAGGGGACTTTGTTATACTCGATTAGCGGCCTTTGTTATACTCGATCAGGGGCCTTTGTTATACTCGATCAGGGGACTTTGTTATACTCGACCAGGGGTCTTTGTTATACTCGATCAGGGGCCGTTGTTATACTTGATCAGGGGGCTTTGTTATACTCGATCAGAGGACTTTGTTATTCTCGATCAGGGGGACTTTGTTATACTCGATCAGGGGGCTTTGTTATCCTCGATCAGGGAACTTTGTTATGCTCGATCAAGGAGCATTGTTATACTCGATCAGGGAACTTTGTTATACTCGAACAGGGGCCTTTGTTATACTCGTTCAGGCGCCTTTGTTATATTCGATCAGTGGCCTTTGTTATACTCGACCTGGGGACTTTGTTATACTCGATGAGGGGCTTTTCTTAAACTCGATCAGGAGCCTTTGTTATACTCAATCAGGGGACTTTGTTATACTCGCTTAGGAGACTTTGTTATACTCGATCAGGGGACATTGTTATACTCGACCAGGGGTCTTTGTTATACTCGATCAGGGGGCTTTGTTATACTTGATGAGGGGGCTTTGTTGTACTCGATCAGGGGACTTTGTTATTCTCGATGAGGGGGACTTTGTTATACTCGATCAGGGCATTGCTCTCGATCAAGGGAACTGTTATAACGATCAGGGGCCTTTATTGCTCTCGTTCAAGCGCCGCTGTTATATTCGATCGGGGCCTTTATTGCGCCCTCGACCGGAGACTTTGTTATACTCAAATCAGGGGCCTTTATTAAGCTCGATCAGTAGTCTTTGTTATACTCAATCAGGGAATTTGTTATACTCGATCAGGGGCCTTTATTATACTCGATCAGGGCTTTGTTTTACTCGATCAGGGGACTTTGTTATACTCGATCAGGGGGCTTTGTTTTACTCGATCAGGAGACTTTGTTATACTCGATCAGTGGACTTTGTTATACTCGATCAGGGGACTTTATTATATTCGATGAGGGGACTCTGTTATATTCGATCAGGGGACTCTGTAATACTCGATGAGGGGACTTTGTTATAATCGACCAGGGGTCTTTGTTATACTCGATCAGGGGCAATTGTTATACTTGATGAGGGGGCTTTGTTATACTCGATCAGTGGCCTTTGTTATACTCTTTTAGAGGCCTTTGTTATACTCGATTAGGGGACTTTGTTATACTCGACCATGGGTCTTTGTTATACTCGATCAGGGGCCTTTGTTATACTTGATGAGGGGGCTTTGTTATACTCGATGAGGGGCATTTGTTATACTTGATGAGGGGGCTTTGCTATACTCGATCAGGGGACTTTGTTATTCTCGATCAGGGGGACTTTGTTATACTCGATTAGGGGGCTTTGTTATACTCGATCAGGGGACTTTGTTATTCTCGATCAGGGGGACTTTGGTTTACTCGATCAGGGGGCTTTGTTATACTCGATCAGGGAACTTTGTAATACTCGTTCAGGGGCCTTTGTTATACTCGCTCAGGCGCCTTTGTTATATTCGATGAGGGGCCTTTGTTATACTCGACCAAGGGACTTTGTTATACTCGATCAGGGGACTTTGTTAAACTCGATCAGGGAGCTTTGTTTTACTCGATCAGGAAACTTTGTTATACTCGATCACGGGCCTTTGTTATAATCGTTCAGGGGACTTTGTTATACTCAATCAGGGGACTTTCTTCTCCTCGATCAGGGGACTTTGTTATACTCGATCAGGGGCCTTTGTTATACTTGATCAGGGGACTTTGTTATATTCGATGAGGGGACTTTGTTATACTCGACCATGGGACTTTGTTATACTCGATCAGGGGCCTTTGTTATACTCGATCAGGGGCCTTTGTTATACCCGATCAAGGGAAATTTGTTATACGCGATCAGTGGAGTTTGATATACTCTATGAGGGGGATTTGATATACACGATGAGGGGACTTTGTTATACTCGACCAGGGGTCTTTGTTATACTCGATCAGGGGCCTTTGTTATACTTGATCAGGGGGCTTTGTTATACTCGATCAGGGAACTTTGTTATACTCGACCAGAGCCTTTGTTATACTCGATCAGGGGCCTTTGTTATACTTAATCAGGGGACTTTGTTATATTCGATGAGGGGACTTTGTTATACTCGACCATGGGACTTTGTTATACTTGATCAGGCGCCTTTGTTATATTCGATCAGGGGCTTTTTTTATACTCGACCAGGGGACTTCGTTATACTCGAT